>NW_025963852.1:0-232735 GCF_023055435.1 Haliotis rufescens
CAGCGAATCGCGGCGCCTGAGACGACTGGGCCACCCGTGCCCCCAATGAAATGATGAAAAAGATGAAGTAATCCCAGGTTTAAGTTAGAACAACTACACTTAATAATTAAAGTTTCAAACTGGAAACTGTAGTGACTCTATCAGCAATGTTTCACCACACCAACACCTAAAGTTGTCCCGACCTTAAAAGGGAAGACGCGTAACTCAATGTCGGCAAGGTCCCAAGACGATTACAGAAATCGACGTCACAGAGTTGTTTTGCCATTCTTTACATAATGTCTGCAATGGGTGCCAGTTGAAAGGAATATGGGCATTTGTTGTCGATCTTATTAAATAGAAGCAAATAATTATCACTAATATACTTTTTAGAATATGCTTCATCTGCTTCTCTTTTTATTAGGACTTGTTTTTTCTAGTTTTTCTATTGTTCGTTGTGGGCATTCAGCGTTTAAAGTGAAAAAGCATTTCCTCCACAAAACGCATCGACCTGCCCTTTCATCTTGACACGATGTAACATCTTTGACGTATTGCTTCACATTGCACATGGCAGTATATGTACAAAGTCTCAACATGTGACCATCATGGTCACGCATTTGCTATACAGTCAAACACCGTTGTGTCGAACTTTGACGTGTTGAACTTACGGTTGTCTCGACGTACAAACATGGTAAGTGTTTGACTGTAACATGTAAATGCACTTTCTGCATGTGATTTCAGCTTGCGCATTTTCCTAGATATGTACTTGTAAATTCTATATGATTTGAACAAAATGCATCTTTCCAAATCGCAAACAAATTGACGTAAAACGTGTCGTTAAAGAACTACCTTTTGGCGACAGTTCGTTTTGCGCTGAAAACTCAAAATCATACCAGCAGATACAGGACAATTGCTCGACTCGTGGTGGTAAGCAGTGACAGCAAGTTTTGTCCAGGTCGCTAAAGCCACGCGTCATAGTCTTTTACAGTGTTGATCAATCTTAGCGGTGTCCTCCCATTAGTCATACGGCCCATTAGTCATACGGCCCATTAGTCATACGGCCAATTAGTCATACGGGTTAAAACAACATATGGTATGGTTGACTGCACCAACAACTACCTTTGTAATACCCACAATTAAAGTGGAATGATCCAAGAAACACAAAATTACAACTTTTAATACTTTTAAATGCTCCTCGGCATAGCAAATATATTCAATATAGCACATATCATCATATCATCATCAATGGCCTATAATCTTATGTGACATTTATACATAAATAATCACATTAAGTAATCACTGTAAGTTAAATGATCATTAACGCAGGATCACATATTAACATTTTGAGTTTGCAGTTTCACATTTAGTGGTCAGTTGGATACAGATCATCAGCAGCATCCAGAAACTGAACACAGTTTTCTGACCTTCTTGGTGTTGGTCCCACAATCTGATGAGTCGGTTTTCCTTCTCGCGATACACTCGCTTTCTGCCTTGGGGAGCAGCACCAAAGTCAATTTGACGCATCTTGGCAGATTCAGACTTCTCAATCTGCTTGATAAGTTCAACAAAACGATAAATGTCTGGATGATGATGTGGCAGAGACGTGTTCAGTCGGCAGTGGAAGCCTTCCAGATTATTGTTCGTGCGAGGTCCAATGTTTCGGTGGTGATTCCATAGAGGGATGGGGAATCTAGCATCATCATCAACCCAAGTTGTTACAATATAATCATTAAATCTCTGAGCGTTGTCTAGTTCTTGCGTATCGTCCATGGCGTCGACCCATGATAACAAGAGTGATTTGCTAGAGTCTAAAACATAGACACTTTTATGTACTAGTTTGTGTTTTTTAATTCTGTATAGAACAGTAAATAGTTTGAGATGAATCCTGTACTTGTTCCTAAAATATTTATTTAAACTAATCCCAAGCTTTCTAATTAGTGGACTAATCCATTTTGACCAAAGGGTATATGCCTATTGTTGTTTTAACTAACCCCTCATTTGCTGTATAACTATTGGGAGTATGACAAATGGGCGTATGACTAATGGGACATGACCATCTTAGCAGTTCACGAGCGAGTGAGTTGGGTTTAAGTCCACTTTGAAAGGATCGTTTATCACGGGGTGTCAGCTTAATGAGGGAGAAAAGCAAGGAATGATGCAGGTCTACACATCAGCTAGATACTACATTACACACACACTGCTCACCACACATCGGCAAAACACAACATTACACACACACTGCTCAACACACATCGGCAACATTACACACACATCTAAACACACATCGGCAACATTACACACACATCTAAACACAAATCGGCAACATTACACACACAGCTAAACACACATCGGCAACATTACACACACATCTAAACACAAATCGGCAACATTACACACACAGCTAAACACACATCGGCAACATTACACACACATCTAAACACACATCGGCAACATTACACACACTGCTCAACACACATCGGCAACATGCAACATTACACACACACTGCTCAACACACATCGGCAACATGCAACATTACACACACAGCTAAACACACATCGGCAACATGCAACATATCACACACACAGCGGCTACATGCAACATTACACACACACAGCTAAACACACATCGGCAACATGCAACATATCACACACACATCGGCAACATGCAACATTACACACACAAAGCTAAACACACATCGGCAACATGCAACATATCACACACACACACATCGGCAACATGCAACATTACACACACACAGCTAAACACACATCGGCGACATGCAACATTACACACACATCGGCAAAATGCAACATTACACACACAGCTAAGCACACATCGGCAACATGCAACATTAAACATACAGCTAAGCACACATCGGCAACATACAACATTAAACATACAGCTAAACACACATCGGTAACATTACACACACTGCTCAACACACATCGGCAACATGCAACATTACACACACACTGCTCAACACACATCGGCAACATGCAACATTACACACACAGCTAAACACACATCGGCAACATGCAACATATCACACACACACAGCGGCTACATGCAACATTACACACACACAGCTAAACACACATCGGCAACATGCAACATATCACACACACATCGGCAACATGCAACATGCAACATTACACACACACAGCTAAACACACATCGGCAACATGCAACATATCACACACACACACGCACATCGGCAACATGCAACATTACACACACACAGCTAAACACACATCGGCAACATGCAACATATCACACACACACACATCGGCAACATGCAACATGCAACATATCACACACACATCGGCAACATGCAACATTACACACACACAGCTAAACACACATCGGCAACATGCAACATATCACACACACACACACATCGCCAACATGCAACATTACACACACACAGCTAAACACACATCGGCGACATGCAACATTACACACACATCGGCAACATGCAACATTACACACACTGCTCAACACACATCGGCAACATGCAACATTACACACACACTGCTCAACACACATCGGCAACATGCAACATTACACACACAGCTAAACACACATCGGCAACATGCAACATATCACACACACACAGCGGCTACATGCAACATTACACACACACAGCTAAACACACATCGGCAACATGCAACATATCACACACACATCGGCAACATGCAACATTACACACACAAAGCTAAACACACATCGGCAACATGCAACATATCACACACACACACATCGGCAACATGCAACATTACACACACACTGCTCAACACACATCGGCTACATAAAACATTACACACACAGCTAAACACACATCGGCAACATGCAACATATCACACACACACAGCGGCTACATGCAACATTAGACACACACAGCTAAACACACATCGGCAACATGCAACATTACACACACACTGCTCAACACACATCGGCAACATGCAACATATCACACACACACACACACACACATCGGCAACATGCAACATTACACACACACTGCTCAACACACATCGGCAACATAAAACATTACACACACACACACACACACATCGGCTACATGCAACATTACACACACACTGCTCAACACACATCGGCAACATGCAACATTACACACACAGCTAAACACACATCGGGAACATGCAACATATCACATACACACAGCGGCTACATGCAACATTAGACACACACAGCTAAACACACATCGGCAACATGCAACATTACACACACACTGCTCAACACACATCGGCAACATTCAACATATCACACACACACACACATCGGCAACATGCAACATTACACACACACTGCTCAACACACATCGGCAACATGCAACATTACACACACAGCTAAACACACATCGGCAACATGCAACATATCACACACACACAGCGGCTACATGCAACATTAGACACACACAGCTAAACACACATCGGCAACATGCAACATATCACACACACATCGGCAACATGCAACATGCAACATTACACACACACAGCTAAACACACATCGGCAACATGCAACATATCACACACACACACACATCGGCAACATGCAACATTACACACACACAGCTAAACACACATCGGCAACATGCAACATGCAACATTACACACACATCGGCAAAATGCAACATTACACACACAGCTAAGCACACATCGGCAACATGCAACATTACACACACAGCTAAGCACACATCGGCAACATGCAACATTACACACACAGCTAAACACACATCGGCAACATGCAACATTAAACATACAGCTAAGCACACATCGGCAACATACAACATTAAACATACAGCTAAACACACATCGGCAACATAAAACATTACACACACAGCTAAACACACATCGGCAACATAAAACATAATGATTACAAACACAGCTAAACACACATCGGCAACATGCAAAATATCACACACACACAGCGGCTACATGCAACATTAGACACACACAGCTAAACACACACATCGGCAACATGCAGCATTACACACACACTGCTCAACACACATCGGCAACATGCAACATATCACACACACACACACACATCGGCAACATGCAACATTACACACTAACTGCTCAACACACATCGGCAACATAAAACATTACACATACACACACACACACACACATCGGCAACATGCAACATTACACACACACTGCTCAACACACATCGGCAACATAAAACATTACACACACAGCTAAACACAAATCGGGAACATGCAACATATCACACACACACACAGCGGCAACATGCAACATTAGACACACACAGCTAAACACACATCGGCAACATGCAACATTACACACACACTGCTCAACACACATCGGCAACATAAAACATTAATTATTACACACACACTGCTCAACACACATCGGCAACATGCAACATTACACACACTGCCAAACACACATCGGCAACATGCAACATTACACACACTGCCAAACGCACATCGGCAACATGCAACATTACACACACTGCCAAACGCACATCGGCTACATGCTACATTACACTCTCACACTGCCTAACACACATCGGCAACATGCAACATCACTACACAAACACGTCGGCTACATACATCACTACACACACTCACACACATCGGCTGCATACATCACTAAAAACACGCAAAAAGCTTAACACACATCGGCTACATACAACATTACACACACACACACATGTACACACTGCTAAACACACATCATTACAGGTTAAATCGTATTCTCAATTATTCGCTGTTGTTAATCAGTGGTCTTAGGCAAGATGTGCGCCGTTTATGGCCCTCTCTAAACCCCGAGTTTGCACCTTTTAGCTGTGACATACACACCACAGAGAGAGAGAAAGAGGGGGGGGGGGGGGGGGGGAGAGAGAGAGGGGGGCTATTGAAGGGATTCTTGAAAACAATCACAGCAAAATGAAAACAATATCTCATATTTACAACGTTATCGAATTTTGATGGCAACGATCGTTGCTCTTGCTATCAACTACTTGTTCGCCTGGTTGTCTGTTTTGTTTTGCAACCTCTTGGCGACTGATTTCCTTTGTGACCGACTGGCGATCGCTGAGACCGGTGCAACTACTTCTGCCCATGTTTGGAATTAGGGTATGATCGCCGATCAATCAGCGATAGGCTTTGCAACTTGTCAGTGATTGATCGGCAACGGTTCACCGCAGATACGACGAAATGTTTGCAACTGGTTGAGAGCAATCGGTGACTAGTCAGCGAATCTTCGGTGACTTGTTGCAACTGAACGGGAACTGGTCGGTGACTAGTTGTCGACCGATTACCGATCAAAACATAAATTAAATGCATATAAAAAGGCTGCTTTTCTGAATCAAATAATTTCTTTGCAAGTTGTCAAGATATTAACAGCTGAACAGTTGAAACCACTCTGCGATTAAAATAACACCACTTGGGGACCTCTAGGAGACGAATCGATGAAACCTCCGAGCGACCAAATGGGTCGCAGCCAGTCTTTTGTGCATGTTCAAAAGACTGGTTGCGACCAAATGGGTTTTACGGCCACTCTGAAACCTTATGGCGACCTCAGTAAAACCTTTCAGAGACCCCCAAAACCTCATTGCGATTGTCAGATATTTTGGTCGCCAGGAGGTTGCATCGCGGTCGCATTGTCTGTGTGACTGAGGCTTAAATGATACATAAATTGCAGACCAAAAGAAAGCTCAGAAAATTTAGAGAAGATATTTGCATCACAAGAATTCAGCCAGCCATAAACAGAGATCAAGGATACTACATCCCTCCAGCTTACCATGATCAGGTTGCCAAAACAACACTGAACTATTATCTCCCCACTGGCTTCCCATACATTCCTTCTTAGTAGTCCTTGTGTTAATCCCATACCCATCAATCACTGTACATCAACCCTATCTCTTGTATAAACTTGTCTTATCATAACTACCTAATCAATCAGTGAAAATCCTTCTTATCTGTTATATAAACATCTATCTATTGTTATGTATATATATCATGCTCATACCTAGTTTGTACATCATTTGCCTGATAACGGTGTTAGAATCTACACCGAAACGTCGCCCAATTGTAATAAAGAAGTTGCTCATCCATAACAATTTTGTTTTAGTTGTCAAAAGAAAGTATACAATTTAAAATTGTATTTGACCAAATGATTATAAACCTCATCAAAACGTTGCGAGACCGAACACAGTCGCCGAAACAATGCACAAGTATAATACCCGTATCCAGTACATCGCAGTCAAATAATCACTAATTTTCAGTGATCCATTCATAAATTCCACAGCTGTTTTGACTCTCACGCCAAATGAATCTCTTTTGGTGGATAATCAAGACTGGTTATTCTCTTTCATTGACGTTTTTTTATATTATCTTTGTTTGTTTCATTTTAGTCACCATCAAACATGGTTGTACACTCTCTTTTACCGAGCAGTTTCGTACCTCTTGTTCCCGCCTACCTCTCACAAGCAAAGAACACTGCCTCTATCATGGTGTTTCACACGCGCCTTGATTGCTACCTCTCACAAGCAAAGAACACTGCTTCTATCATGGTGTTTCACACACGCCTTGATTGCTACCGCTCACAAGCAAAGAACACTGCTTCTATCATTGTGTTTCACACACGCCATGATTGCTACCGCTCACAAGCAAAGAACACTGCTTCTATCATTGTGTTTCACACACGCCATGATTGCTACCGCTCACAAGCAAAGAACACTGCTTCTATCATGGTGTTTCACACACGCCATGATTGCTACCGCTCACAAGCAAAGAATACTGCTTCTATCATGGTGTTTCACACACGCCATGATTGCTACCGCTCACAAGCAAAGAACACTGCTTCTATCATGGTGTTTCACACACGCCATGATTGCTACCGCTCACAAGCAAAGAACACTGCTTCTATCATGGTGTTTCACACACGCCTTGATTGCTACCGCTCACAAGCAAAGAACACTGCTTCTATCATGGTGTTTCACACACGCCATGATTGCTACCGCTCACAAGCAAAGAACACTGCTTCTATCATGGTGTTTCACACACGCCATGATTGCTACCGCTCACAAGCAAAGAACACTGCTTCTATCATGGTGTTTCACACACGCCATGATTGCTACCGCTCACAAGCAAAGAATACTGCTTCTATCATGGTGTTTCACACACGCCATGATTGCTACCGCTCACAAGCAAAGAACACTGCTTCTATCATTGTGTTTCACACACGCCATGATTGCTACCGCTCACAAGCAAAGAACACTGCTTCTATCATTGTGTTTCACACACGCCATGATTGCTACCGCTCACAAGCAAAGAACACTGCTTCTATCATTGTGTTTCACACACGCCATGATTGCTACCGCTCACAAGCAAAGAATACTGCTTCTATCATGGTGTTTCACACACGCCATGATTGCTACCGCTCACAAGCAAAGAACACTGCTTCTATCATGGTGTTTCACACACGCCATGATTGCTACCGCTCACAAGCAAAGAACACTGCTTCTATCATGGTGTTTCACACACGCCTTGATTGCTACCGCTCACAAGCAAAGAACACTGCTTCTATCATGGTGTTTCACACACGCCATGATTGCTACCGCTCACAAGCAAAGAACACTGCTTCTATCATGGTGTTTCACACACGCCATGATTGCTACCGCTCACAAGCAAAGAACACTGCTTCTATCATGGTGTTTCACACACGCCATGATTGCTACCGCTCACAAGCAAAGAATACTGCTTCTATCATGGTGTTTCACACACGCCATGATTGCTACCGCTCACAAGCAAAGAACACTGCTTCTATCATTGTGTTTCACACACGCCATGATTGCTACCTCTCACAAGCAGAGAACACTGCTTCTATCACGGTGTTTCACACACGCCTTGATTGCTACCTCTCACAAGCAAAGAACACTGCTTCTATCATGGTGTTTCACACACGCCTTGATTGCTACCGCTCACAAGCAAAGAACACTGCTTCTATCATGGTGTTTCACACGCGCCATGATTGGTTGCCTGTAAGTTCTTGGCCCCATGGTTCCCCAATCGTATTTCGCTATTCTGACAATATCTCCTCGATAAGTATAGTATACAACCAGTGTTTATAAAAAAAGACCTTTGTATTGATTATATAGTGTAAGTAACAGGCTGTTTCAACCATGTAGTCTTAATAGATAAGTGGGGAGCCGTATCTACGTACTACTTGTACTCATGGGTTTCACCGAAGTGGTAAACGTCTGAGACCTGCATCACTTCGGGCTTTCCTCCCACATTAAGCTGACATGCCATGATATAACTGGAATACTGTTAAAAGCGGCGTTAGACCCAACTCACTCACTCACTACTACTTGTACGTTTTAACAATTTCTTCTTCATATTATAATAGAAGGGATTTTTGTATCTAACAAGTATATCTAAACATTACTTCTTTCATTGTTAATATAGAAACGGAAAAAGAGGTAACTGTGCTTCATAAAAGGTTCACCAAAAATAAATGTAACCTGAAGTTGAATAATGCATCTTTCCATTAATATTCATGAAGACATCTCCTCGACTTGAGTGAGTGAGTAAGTATGGTTTAACGCCGCTTTTAGCAATATTCCAGCAATATCACGGCGGGGGACACCAGAAATGGGCTTTACACTTTGTACCCATGTCGGGAATCGAACCCGGGTCTTCGGCGTGACGAGCGAACGCTTTAACCACTAGGCTACCCGACCGCCCTCCTCGATTTGAAGGTCGCATGTTCATGCACGGCGCACAATTTGGATTTCTGCGTATTTGTTGGGAGCATGGTACTCACACACGTGGTTTTTTTCATGGGAACAGCACACAATGATCTTTTAGCTGTCAGGTGCTCATAAAACACCCTGTTTAACCGTTAAGATGGCTTACGCATTGCCACGACTTCCAGCAAACAGAAATGGCGCAGAAATATTAAGAAAGACAATATCAGTTCTTTTGAGACGTTATCTACAGCAGGGCAATAGTCATGGCTTGGCACGGGCCAGTCGTCCACGTGTTACGTCACATCACCAAGACAACCATATTCGGTTGGTGCATACTGATTTACCGATCGATACCAAACTGACACATTAACAGCTCGGACAATTCCTGAGTTGTGACCAATTAGTGGCAGAACCGAACGCAACCGGTGAAGGGAGCATAACATCCGGCCCCGCTGTCCAGCGATACGACCAATTTTGAAGAAAATAAATTTCCATAACATAACATTTACATCACTTTAGATTAAGCACAGTTACTTTTTTCGATTATTATATATAAGGTGTGGTCAGCAATGATTATCCATGAGTTTGAAAATAGGCTTTATTTTAACATGACTATAATATTTTCTACAAATCATTTGAAGTATTGAATATTATGTTGTAATTAACGATGTTGCGAGTGGAAACGTAAATAAAAGCAACAAAAAACACTTCCAGAATCCATATGTCCAAGTATGTGTTTATGAATCACAATCATACAGTGATGATGCCAGGTGTTCGCGCAACAGTGAGAGTATCCAGCCCACCGGCGGGACTAGACATAAGTCAGGCCATAGGTACCAAATGTAAGAGTGTTTTCCTGTTGATAAAATGACATTTGCAAACACCCGACTCCATGATTGGAAGCCTAATGAGCGTAATATTCTACAGACATGTCGCATTCATTTTTTGAGGAGTTGGTATTTTCCAGTAACAGAGTAACACGATAAGAATGCCCCAAAGACCTGCAACTCTTCACAACAGCACTCGTGAACACGGAGCTGTGGAGTAATTCAGATTTAATCAAACATGTTGTTCAAAGTACTCCCTAAGCAATTGTGTAATACAAGAAGTCCTGCCAAATGTCTAACGTGTCTTTGATCTTCAACACTTGTCTTTCTTCGTCCATGTTTTGCTCATTTAATGCCATTCTCGTTCAAAAGCTTCTCCCTTTGTTTCTTTATTTATACACGAGGACATTTCTAAACTTTCCTCTCACGGGAGTTGTCGTCATGCCATGCTGTTGTAGACCCGAACAAAGAAGTTGTAAGGGAAGTATGAACATATTGCAAATTGACAGAAGACACGAGGATGCAAAGTGAATTAAAAATACACACACTCAGTGAATGTGCTGTTACGAATATAATTTTGAATACAGAGCAGATAAGTAATTGACCACAAGGTCCAGATAATACGTTTTGACAACCCTATAAAACTTGTCAAAGGTAGATAGTAGTTTAGTTTGGTTGAAATCGGAGAAATCGTTTTACTCAGTTGTCATAATTGGTCGGCCAGCATTGAGCAGCTTGGATCACTTTTATGTATGACAGTGCACGTTCGACAGACTTTCACCTACCTCTCTTGCAACACTACAACAGTAGTTCAAATGCTCCAAATAGTGTGGATATGCACGCTCGTATTACACATGGTACATGAAGAGAACCTACAATCGCGAATCACTGTACGACGTGAGGGTGGGTGGTGCTATTACGTCAGGTAAGAAGTGACAACATACAATCTCATTAGTCAGTATATATATTTGAGTGAGTGAATATGGTTTTACACCGCTATTAGCTATATTCCAGCAATATCACTGCAGGGATACCAAATGTCGGGAATCGAACCCGGATCTCTGGCGTGACGAGCAAACGCTTTAACCACTACGCCACCCGAACGCCCCAGTCAGTATTAAAATGGTTGTCCTATCCCGAGAAACATAATGATGAAGACATTCATTGTTTTCAATTTGGAAGACCTTTTTGAAAATATGATATGAAACGTCAAGAGAATAAGTCTCTACTTGATTTCACCTGATGTAGATGGCAAACTAGCAAGAAATATGTATGACTACATGTCGCTTCTTCTGAGGTACATTCGAGCACGACTCTTGCTCAAAAGTTGCTTTGTCAAGGTTACAGGCCTCTGTAAAGCTTTCAAGGCTTTGATAATGATTCATTAACACATGCTCATGATATTGTCGGAAGCATACAACCATAGCATAAAGGGGAGTTTGACTATTAGGAAGTTGATGTCACTAGCTGTGTCACTAGTAATCGGTATGTAAAGATGTAAATATGAAACAGACGAGACTGTTTAATTAATCTAAGTTAGAACCGTTTGTAAACGTTCAATGGCCCGAAGATGGGATTGTTTGTAAATTAATTGGTTTTAGAAATATCATAGATTTACGACACTGGGTGTAATCATATCCGCTCTTTAAAAGCCAAAGCTTGATAGGGTGAACACTGATCCACTGGTTGGGTTGTTGGTAATACTATCTATACTATATTACCAAAGTAATGCTATATGAAATGCAATGCTTTGTTGTGTTTGTTGTTTTGCTGTTTAACGCCGCACTCACCAATATTCCCGCTATATGACGTCAGTCTGTAAATAATCGGGTCTGGACCAGACAATCCAGCGATAGACATCATGAGCATCGATCCACCCAATTGGGATACGATGACATGCATCAAGCAAGTCTGACCACCCGATCCCGTTAGTCGTCTCTTACAAACATGAGTAATGTATTCATGAATACAGAGGGGATTGGTAGGATATTTAAGACTAACTCAGTCAGGTCTATTGAAGTAGAAATTACTCTTGAGTCGCCTCTCGGTTACTTGGTCGACTGCATGTCATCGTATCTCGACGGTTTGGATAGCTGTTAAAAATATCAATCACTGGATTGTCTGGTCAAGGCTCGATTATTTACTGGCCGCCGTTACATAGCTAGAATATTGCTGAGTGCGGCGCTAAACTACACAAACATTGACAATAGTCACCGGCTAGTTTAAGCTATATGACCAAAGGGTAGTGTAGATAGGTATGTCCACTAAGAAATTTGATTGAAGTGATACAGATATATGGGGTGTCTTTCACTAGAAACCGATAAGGATTGTTTGTTTGTTGTTTGCGACACTCAGCAATATCCCAGCTATATGACAGCGGTCTGTAAATAATCGAGTCTGGAACAGACAATCCAGTGATTGACATCATGAGCATCGATTACGACAAGCGTAGTCGCCTTTCAGGGCAAGCATGGGTTGCTTGAGACCTATTCTACCCCGGATCTTCACGGGTCCCGATAAAGATTGAAGAATAACAATGCATCATGTAATAGGTAGTGATTTTATTCGTTTTAGCTGAAAAACAATTGACTGACTGTGATTCCTGCAAGCTTGATTGATGCGTTAATTGAAGATACCGCGTACACAATTGTCTGTTTTCATGAACTCCAAAATATTTTCATTTTATGTCATGAATACATTTTTCAAAAGCGTTGTATCAAACCGTACTCAATCGCTCGAAGGGTACTATGAGTCATTATATGAAGTAACGGTCGCATTCATGCGTCGTCATATAATGCGTCGTCATATAATGCGTCATCACATTCATGCGTTGTCACATAATGCGTCATCACATTCATGCGTTGTCATATAATGCGTCGTCACATTCATGCGTCGTCATATAATGCGTCATCACATTCATGCGTTGTCATATAATGCGGCGTCTTATTTATGTGTCGTCACACAATACGTCGTCACAGTCTTGTGTCGTCATATGACTCGAAGTCACATTCGTGCCTCGTCATATGATGCGTCGGCACATTCGTGCGTCGTAAGACATGTCCATGTGCCATCACATGTGTGACTTATCATTATCAATGGTCGTCATTTTCATCCTATAAGTGCTTTAACAACCTCAATTATAATTTAATAGTCACATATTTTTATAAAGGGAAAAACGTTCGCAATATTACTGAACAGTGTCTAATTACAACAAGGAATAGCATTGGCAGAGTAAAGCAGAACAGAAAGCTTATTGCATTGACTCAGATACTGACATTTCAGGAGGTTGAAAGGCCAACGTCACTTATCTCTGCTACAAGTCCCTGCACGGACACTGATCTCTTGATCGGCACCGAAGTGTCATCACAGGAATCAGAACACACAATGAAGTGTAATTTATTAAACCGAATGAAATCATACTCTTGTGGCTGATTCGCGTTTCGCCAGCTCGGTCGCTTGTTCACTTACGATTCAATTTAAATTTTCCGTGCTGTACGTACAACGACTTCATAAAGAACAACGTACAAGTATAGTGATTGTGTATTTGTAAACTATATCCTTATATTTGTCGTTTCGTGATGCCACGCATATATTACCAATCGTATCATGCCTATATTTGTATGTGTGTGTGTGTGTGTGTGTGTGTGTGTGTGTGTGTGTGTGTGTGTGTGTGTGTGTGTGTGTGTGTGTGTGTGTGTGTGTGTTCGTGAGTGAGTGTGTGCGTGCGCGTGTGTGATTATTTCGAACCTCTTATTATTTTAATTAAACCTGCCTTTCTGACTAATGTCATGACATATTTCGGTTGTGTGAAAAGAAGAAGTGTTGGTTTTTTCCTTTAAAAGTCACTGACTTTCTCCCTTTCCAATACTAATGAAGTTAGTTAACTTGTTCGTCGGGAAAGAACGTTTTTACTTCTATCTCACAGTTGTGAAAGTTTTGATCTGAAGCAAGTAATTAAAACAACTTCTTACAGAGGTGTGTGTACCGCAGCGCTCGCTATTTGCAGGCTGCCAGTGAGTTGGAAAGCGCTCGGTAGACAATAAAGAAGTGTCATGCCGAGCGACTAAATGAAGACATTTTTTTGTTTTCAAGGGTTTGTTTGTTTTCTGCTTAACGCCACACTCAGCAATATTTCAGCTATATTACGGTGGTCTGTAAATAATCGAGTTTGGACCAGCGAATCCAGTGATTGACATCATGAGCATCGATCTACACAATTGGGATACGATGACATCGACCATCGTATGTGAGTCGCCTCTTACGACAAGCATGGGCTGCTTAAGATGAATTTTAACCCGGTTCTTCACGCGTCGACTACAGAGGAGATCGAAAAGTCTCTCACATTATTCACGCATGGGACATGTAGCTTATACCTTGTGTAGTTCGTTGGGGCATACATACAATACACTCGAGCGCAGATGCAAACATTTGCACAACTGATGCAATACGTTTGCGAATCAAGAGCAATATATTTGCAGAGAAGATACAAACATTTAGCATACCTCCATGTCAGAATGATGAGATCTGGTTGTCAAAGTGATCTTGATAAAATACTGTAGCCCGCCTTGGAGGGTAATACATTTCTCAGCGGGGGAATAAATCTCTTATACCCCGCTACGAGTAATACAGGCTGCACGTGGATTTCTCAGAGGCAAAAAAGACGCACGCTTTTTCCGAGTCAATGGAAGTCACCTGACATAGCACACGTTAACCTCAGCTCAATCGAACAGCTCTTTTCCATCAAGTTTGAATTTGTGTTAATTTTTTTACAATGTTACATTAAAACCATGTCGGTAGGATAAATTCGTTGTAGCAGGACCACGAGGGGTACATGGGGATTTATGCGTCCCTCCTTAGGTTTTATACCACGAGCCGTATAAAAACTAACGAGGGGCGCGTTAATCCCCATGTACCCCTCGTGATCCTGCCACAACTTATAAAGCACAGTTGATGCAGACCATTTACGCAGCTGATGCAATACAATCCCATACCTTGATTGGAGGACACGTAGAATGACTTACCCTCAATCGTGTCTGGCCAAAAGGAGTAATGGTTGTGACAAACAGATACGTCTTTACTTAGTCTATATATTGACAACACTACATGCAATTAATAGTGTGTATCAATGAACAATTTTGTTTGCTACCAGCAGGGCAGGACATGCTTATTCTTTTGACTGGCGACCTGTGTCATCACTGATTTTACAGTGAACCATGTTTTACAACTATTTTGCCTTTCACGCCCTATGGAAACCGTTTCGGGACATAATCAAATCTGGTCATTCCCTGGTGTTAAGACCGCCTCCGTGGTCTAGTGGTAGAGCGTCCGTCCGGAGAGCGGAAGGTCCGGGGTTCGATCCCCGACCGCGTCATACCAAAAGACGTTAAAAGATGGTACTCTTTGTTACCCTGTCTGGCGCTCGGCATTAAGGGGCTAAAACAAGGACTGGTCGGCTCGCAGTCAGTACACTGTGTCTGAGTGGGGTAGTCATGTTAAACTGCGGCATGGTATCTCAGTGAGCTAGCACTATAAATCGGCATTAGTCCGGACTAGTACAAGCAGCCACACAAACACACACACGTACATGCACGTCGCTATATAAGTGCAATGATCTTGGACGCGACGTTAAACCCCATATCACCTTACCTCACCTCACCCTGGCGTTGACGTTTTATATTCAAGTCAAATGTATATACATGTGTTCTTTCTGGTTTGAAATAATTTCTTCAAATCGGCATTAAGGGGTTAGGGGACGCGGAAGGGGATCGAACCCCGGACCTTCCGCTCTCCGGGCGGACGCTCTACCACTAGACCACGGAGGCGGTCCATATAGATATGTTCAAGTGAGATGAAGTATATTGTATTATGTATCGGCATCGTTGGCAACGTGAGTTACATACTAACGCCATTACTACTCACCACCGACTTTATATTATTCGGAAAACAACCATTCTCTATTTAAAAAAGATCGCCATGACATTTTTTTTTGCATTTATTCATAAACGTAACGTCTTAATGACATGCACAGTCGATATGGGTGATGGTTCGTACCAGTTAAGTGACATATGAAATATTTCTGTCGCCATCTAAAACTCCGAACATCTAGTCAGAACTCCCTCTCTGAGACTGGCCGATGGTCTGGTGTACCTAGAGAAGATCGACATTGCCAATTTTGTAATTCTACTGCAGTTGGAGACGAGTTTTGTCATCTCTGTAGATGTGAAGCTCTTCTCCAACAAAGTTGGTTGGTTGCTTTGTTGTTTTACGCCACACTCAGCAATATTCCAGCTATATGACGGCGGTTTGTAAATAATCGAGTCTGGGCCAGACAATCCAGTGATTGGTGTCATGAGCATCGATCCACGCAATTGGGATCGATGACATGCTTCAACCAGGTCACCGAGCCTGACTACCCGACCCCGTTAGTCTCCTCTTACGACAAGCATAGTCGCCTTTTACGGCAAGAATGGGTTGCTAAGACCTACCCCGAATCTTCACAGGTCTCTCCAACAAAGAATTTATCTAACACCTAATACATTTATCATCGGGTATGAAAACGTGAAAAGACCAAATAGAACTCTTTGAATACATCTGCCATCTTCATATGAATGCTGTATAATGTGTATATGTATATACTCAAGTATTACCTTTAGTTGTTTGGAGAATAAACTAAGGTCTTGATTGATTGACAAGTTGCCCTAGCCTACATGTCCTTCTGTAAGGCGGCACGGGTGGCCCAGTCGTCTTAGGCGCCGTCGGTCGCTGTGCAGATTTGAGCCAGAAACCCATGATTGTGGGTTCGAATCCCCCCCCCCCGATTATGCTTCTAGGTTTGTCAGCACCATACCCGTGCTCGTGGGTTTCATCGAAGTGGTAAACGTCTGAGACCTGCATCACTTCGGGCTTTCCTACCACATTAGGCTGACACGCCGTGATATAACTGGAATACTGTTAAAAGCGGCATTAAACTCATTCACTCACTCACTCCTTCTGAAGATACCTTGTAACAGTGACAATATGTCACAATACATTGTGTATACATTTATCTAATCTAGTGAACATGTTCTTCTATTCATTAAAAATCGTGAGTAAGTTTGGTTGGTAAGCGAGAACGTTACATTATTTTGATTATAAAAAATTGTGCCAAGAAAGCAATGCACACGCAACGCCGGTCATAGATGCTGCCCACGTTGGTTAAAAGAATGAGCTGATAAACAATTGCGCTGAAGCTACCCCATACCCTTAACATGGAGTTTACACACACCCTTACTCAGTGGCGCTTACTTTAAAGGATCGGGTGGTCATGCTTGGAGACGTCACTGACGTCCAGACTTGATTATATCTAGGCAGGAGTATTGCAAGAGTATTGCTGGGTGCAGCGTTAGGCAACAAAAACACTTACTGTTTATGAAAATTATGTTAGCGGCGGGTCATACCGGTAAGGCAGGACATGCTTACCCCTTCACAAACACCTTGTGTCAGCCCTGACGTTCAGAGACTCCATTCACGGAAGTTTTACGACAATCGTGCCTTTTACGTCCCTTGGAAGCTATTTCGGCAGATACGCGAGACTGATTATTATCTTCCGTTGACATAAATAATTTTCATATTATTGGACTTCAGTCATTTATTGTTCAGGTTACCAGATCTGCCTTCGACAAGGGAAACTGCAAATACCAGTGATCATGTTTCAATATTGAAATATTAAAATTGTTTAGTTCGTATTAACTCGGAGGACCCACAGGGCTTTGACCTAAAGATCTCAATGTCGGATACCTTGTCTATACCTAAGGAAGATGTATGTTAAAGACTGATTTCAACACGATCTGTTTTGTTCCTGTCCAACACTGAAAAGCAAGATGAAGAAAATGTGACCGATGATCTGAGAATGCGTACATGGTAGGATTAGTTGGTGATGTGAATTATTGATATTATAATCAGCAGCATCGTCATCATCATCTGTCAGCTCCAATAATCAGCTTGATGTAAAACATTTAGACAAAAAATATCAAATCAAACGCCTTTCAATTTATCCGGAAAATACGTTTAAAAAGTCATAGCATTTTTGGTCTCTCGAACGTCTCTTAAAATCTGCATTGACGTGAAAGCTAAGATTTATAATCTGGCGAATAAGCTGTTCTCGCATAAAAAAAACACTACACGTTTACAAAGAAAGCGTCATTACTTCAGGCATTTAACGGTTTCACTGATTGAAAGCATAAAGAGTATGAGGGCGGTTGTCAGTGATGTATGGAATAACATTGATGCCATCAGCCCCTCTGGTACCATCTACTTCACCGCCATATCCAGCAACATGTCCTTCACGAAGATCCCTTTGTAGCGTCAGTGTTGTGATATTGTTATGAAGAATTCATGACATGGTTATCTTAAGGTCGTCAAAGATCAATGTTTCATACATAGTTTGAGTAATGAATTGGAGCGACTGCTATGTTAAACGTATAGATCACTCATTCCAAGTTGTAGAAGCATCAAGACTATTTTCTCGACCTCGTCGTCTTGAACGGGGACATGGTATTAAAGTGAATTAGCTTTCTAATTGAATTTTTTTTATATATCTGTTTATCGTGCACGTGATTTCGATAGGTGACATGCATTCATCAACTACAAACATTATTACGGCCTACACATTCGGAAAACCATTTGACATGGAATCAAAGGGAACGATGATGTCAATACGGCTTCCAATATTTCCTCTGGACGTTGCAGTTGCATTTCTTGTTTTTTCATGCCAATCGATAGATGGTATAATCAATGTGTAAGTGAGTGAGTGAATAAGATTTACATAGACTTACATTTTCGGGTATTGAAGTCACATATATTCAGTTCGATGTGTGTTAGAGGAGCGGAGGGCGGGGGGGGGGGGGGGGGGGGGGGGGGGGAGAGAGAGGGAGAAGGGGCTCTCTCGCGGGTAAACGCAGTTCATAATTTGACGTTAATAGTCTTTAATGGTCTGCCATCGTTTAAACCCACTTCCATGGCCATCTGGCCTTAGTGCTTCGTGAACCTTGTGCTTACTTCTCAAACTGTCCCTCTATCCTTAATAAAATGAAGTCAAATTAATCAGTATTTCTAAATATTTGTTTTCACAGCATTTAATATTTCCAAGAGCGAGTTCATTAGTGTATTTCTTAAATGTATATATTTTAATGTAATACATCAGTTGGGGAGCTGCATGCCAGAAAAAAAACATAACAATTATTATGTGCATGAATAGTTTATTTTAAGTCTGCAAGTATTTCAGTTATATAATGCTTTATTCTCAGCTTGTTGAATGGGGTAAGTGCAAAGTGTTGTATGTCGTGGTGTATCGTGCTGATAAACAATGGATCATGATCAGGGCTATCGTCGGCTCCTGGCACTACAAAGGGCCGCAGCTCTTCTTCATGAAGTTTTAACTGTGATCGCAATAAGGGGAGGAAGCTCTGTATTTTAAATATACACCATTTAGGTAAAATGAGGAAGAATATGTACTGGTATAACAAACCAGCATTTCGGATAACACTTGGTAAGTATATTTGTACAATATTCTGAAATATACAATGGTGCCTCCATGTATCCTTGTAAATAGTGTACATAATATATCAAGTACACACTCTCCGTCATTTATCTATCTGATTAGTCTATAGATTATATCTAGCCAGTGGCCTAAACATTTTCAAATGTACCTTTTAGTCAGAGATATTACAACGTGTAACATAAATAACCGTGATATTAACAATAAAACCACAGCACAAACTTTAAAGACTGACAAGAGGGTTCTCAGACATGAGGATCTCATAGATCAAAACCAATGATTACGACGAGGGCCGGGGTAGGAGTACCAAATGAATCCCGGGCTCAAATCACTCAAGGGTCATTTTGGCCTTGACTGAGATGACTCAGGGTTTTGAACCTGTTTTCAGATCACTCCACCTACGCTCTGAGCATTTCACCCTCGTGGGCCCAAATTTCAAAAAGGAACAGGAGAAGTAGAATACTGTTAATATTTAGGGTATTCATTTGAACCAAAACGGGAGTGATATGATCCTTGGGTAAGTGGTTTGAGGCTGGTAGGTGGGAATGACCTGAGCCTAGAGTAAAAGCACTCTAGAATGACACTTCGTGGGCCTAAATTTCAAAAAGAAACAGGAGAAGTAGAATACTGTAAAAATATAGGGTATTCATTTGAACCAAAACGGGAGTGATATGATCCTTGGGTAAGTGGTTTGAGGCTGGTAGGTGGGAATGACCTGAGCCTAGAGTAAAAGCACTCTAGAATGACACCTTAAGGCGTGGATTTGAGTCTGCTTCCTCGGCACACTTACAAGTACGAAACCCTAGTTTGGATAAGGAGATTAAAATCTTTCTTACACTAGGATGAATATATAAGGTGACGTGTCGTATTGGACCATTCGTCAGGGAATCGAAATAACGGTTATTCTCTGGCGTTGGTTTTGTCGTATTTGACACCACACGCGAAGATACTGATTAAGACCTAATTGTCTTCATTTGATGCATTGTTCAAAAATTCCGCGTCAAGTTGACAGAAAGTTTAAAACAGTACGCGTTTTCTTATAATTGTCCTCATCAACGTGATGGAAAGTGTTGTTATAAGTAATAGGGTTTAGGTGTAAAACAATTACCAATCAAGTGCAAATATTGGATCATGCATTTTTGTCTCTGGTAATTGTATCCTAACGTGGCATGATGTATAGGAGCACGCTTAAGCACTATTTGGTAAATGAGAGAAATTTTACTATAAGAACTAGCAAGACATGCCAACATCAACTTTATTCAACTTTGTCACGATATACGAGTTTTGAACTATCTTCATGGATTTAATTCCTCTAATTGGCAGCAAATCAGAAGTGATTATATTCGTTATTGTGCTCCGTGCTTCTGGATCTGTCACTCTAATTATCAAGCAATTACACACAATCGTTCTTCTCTTGACACATAACGATGCAAAGAAGTATGTACTGACGTCGACAGCAGATCATTATAGACTAGAACACCAGTTGCCGCAATTGGTGGGTGTTTTACATTCTTTAAGAATGAACTCATGCTTTTGTTTTTAAACGCAGTTTGAAACACAGAAACGAAAATCGATTTTCTTATTAAACTTTTTTAACTATTCCATGACAATAATGAGTTAGTGATATGAGGTGTATGCCCCTTGTGAATATATTCCCGTGATATCACGGAAGGGGACACCCAAACAATGAAACATCATACCCATTCCATGGCAACAATATAATGTAATTGTCCTTGTATTTGCTCTCTCTGTATCTTTGCAGCATTTTATACTATACTTGTGACCTCCTATTGAAGCACACAGTGTTCTTATACTAACGTTCCAGCAGGCATTAGTGATGTTTTAGACAATGACATGCCATTTTAGCAAAGATGTACACTTTTAAGTATTAGAACAAAAAAAAACTTATATGAACCTGACAATGACCCTTGCTAGTTCATCCAGAGATGGCCAGATACTACCCTCCGAGAAAAGATCATTAGCCAGAGAAAAGAGAACCTGCCATTAAAGATACTGACGATATCAAATCTGTTTAGTGATGGTCAATTGAAGGACAATCGTGATAACATGTTACTTCGTCCAGTGAGGGCAAATAATGACTTACCAATTATGCGTTGCAAGCAGTACCCGTAGAAACACTTCATCCAACGATGAGTAGGTTCACGTCAACGATCAGTCTTTAAATGTGTGTAATGATGGGACACGCGTCCACAGTAATTGAGTTTTTAAAGTGTGAGTAGATACATCGCCATCTGATGGATGCGTACAGGGTATACAGCCTCCCATTGCTTATGCTATTAGTATGGGACAGTTGCGGACATTGAGGGATTTTGTAAACTAGTACCAAAGTGTCTAAAACATGTGGTCTCATAAATAGGAATAAACATTCAAACTCCAAACAAACAAACGTGCCTCTTTCTTGCACATTCTAATCGGTGGCTGGTTTATTTTGTATAAACGTAAACTGGCTCACTGAATACTGGGAAAACAAATGAAACCACATCACATACCATGTTTGAAATGTTGTTAATTTGTACCAGAAAAAAATTATTGATTTTCTCAAAAGTAAGATGTCTAAGATATCGCAGTTGTGTATTTCAGTTATAAAAAATGCAATTTCATATTATATTTAAAAAACAAAACAAATGAGAAGTATAGTTTCTTCGCTTAGTTGACACCATTTGACATCGTGGGGTCTGATCCATGCGATTAACAGTATGCCTTGTTTCTTATGGAACTGAGTATACAACGCACGTACTAATAATGTAACGGATGTAACAGAAACAGGGAACAGAATCGAATCAAGACATTTAAGTGGCACATTATTATAAATTTACATTCCCGAATCTCTGCAATATTAGAATTGTGTTGTCAATAACAAGTACGCAAGAAAATAGTATCGTCATTCTAATTAACACAGGGGAATGCCCTACACAAACTTTAATTTCACTATAAGACACGATAGTCCAGGGATCGTCACTAAGTACGTATAAATAGCCACTATTGTCGTACACCGGACCAAATTGGATTCGATGCCGCTCTTAGTTAACGTTAATATTACGTGATGACATTCGTTGGGCGTAATAAAATCAAACGTATCCTTAATTTGATGTTTTTATCTGACAAATCTTAGATTTACAAGTCTGAATTCGTCATCGACCAGCGTAATTGTTGTCATTACATTATGCACCACAGTTTCTAGAGCCTGATAAGCTTGTACACTACCACGCAATTAATTCAACTAAAGATCCTTTAGGACTTAAAGTGATTTTGAGCAAAATAATTTCAACTCATCAAAATCTAATATAAGTTCATGTGTGCTTTGTGAAGAAGCTCTCTGAGGATATCTCTAAGCGGAGTCTTGGACTAGTGTTCTTCCCACACCCACACCAACACCCACACACTCACACAACCACAACACACAGACACACACAGACAAACACACATACAGACACACACACATACACACACACACACACACACACACACACACACACACACACACACACACACACACACACACACACACACAAACACACACACACAAACACACACACACAACCACAACACACACACACACACACACAAACACACACACACAACACACACACACACACACACACACACACACACACACACACACACACAACCACAACACACACACACACACACAACCACAACACACACACACACACACACACACACACACACACACACACACACACAACCACAACACACACACACAGACGCACACACAGCCACAACACTCTCTCTCTCACTGTTTTTTTGTTTATAGAATTATAAACACAGGGCAATAATTACAAAGTGACCTATTTACTTTTATGCAGTTGGAATTGTTCAAATACTGCAAATTATCAATATCAACACATATTCCATATTATTTGATCCTTAGGTCTTGGCAAAATCATTGTTAGTCTAATTGATATCAATCAGGCCCCTCACACGGACGGCCAATTTGTAACTATAAGTATACACCCAAAGATCATACAACTGCCAATTTCTTAGCATTTAACAATGATTGTATTTCCGCGTTTCATAGTCGAATTAAATGATCAGGTAATCAAGGTCTATTTTGGCTGCCCGAATGTCACCGTGCCATGGTGGCGTATATCGTCGATCATGGATTCAGACGCTGGTTTGTCTCATCTCGTCCAGACTAGATTATTTACAGGCCACCGGCTTTGTGCAACTGACTGCGGCTTTATGGAACTTTCACTCGCACATATTATACTTGATTCTACGTTGACACAGGTTGGTTGGTTGGTTACTTTACGTCGCACTAAGCAGTATTCCAGCTATATGACGGCGGTCTGTAAATTATCGGGTCTTGACAATCCTGTGATTGATATCCATCTCCCCGCGGCAAAGGTGTTAACTGACTTTATGAGAAGTCAGTTAACACCTTTGCCGCCGGAAGATGATTGATATCATGAGCATCGATCCACGCAATTGGGATCGATGACATGCATCAACGAAGTCAGCGAGTATGGCTACCCGACCCCGTTAGTCGCCTTTTACGACAAGCATAGTCGCCTTTTCCGGCAAGTATGGGTTGCTGAAGACCTATTCTACCCCGGATCTTTACGGGTCCATTGACACAGGTGTTGCTTCCCGTTTCAGTGTACAATGTCAGATCTTACTCTCTTTTGTGAACCATACCTTTGTTTCCAATCCACGGATGCTCTTCTTATATGGTATCATTTCTTCAAAATTGTCAATACCTTTTACTTTAAACTTGTTTGAAATATGCATACATGAATAAGGACAGGGTTTTGGCTAAGACCCAAGAGTAATCTCGAGTATTGCTGACTAGTTTCGAGCTTAGGGGCTCTCCTCAGACAAAAAGACAAACCTGTCGCCAAACACTTTAATTCTGTAGGACACTCAACCAGAGACCCACACTATCAAATCATACAACCGCTAAAAACAGATCTTGAGTCAGATCAGAGCACGGCTAGACGCCGATCCACTGAACTTAAATGGATTTTTGATCTGAAAACTATCCACACGCAAGGCATGAACGACAAGATTTAATCCTGGAATTCCCCCAACTCACTCACTCACTCACTCACTCACTCACTCACTCACTCACTCACTCACTCCTGTATCTACTATGAACAAATTGCATTTCTATTTCATTTGTGCCAATATACATCGCCAATTAATGGATTCAATATATATTTGAATATAGACGTTAACCGTCTCGTGTGGAAACAATGACGTTAGAGTAGATATTTCCACAAAGGTTAAACGAAGATGGTTTTAACCGAACTGTAAGGGCCATTAGCTTGATACTCATCGAGGAGATTCAATTTTCTTCTGTCTGGTAAGTTTTGGAGATGAGGGATGAGACATTAACCATGCGACTGTCATTTGCAAAGGTTAACTTGAAACGGTCTTATCAGAATGATGGTACTTGCTATGAGTCCAACGAATATCCAGCGAGAATGTTCAACTGTCTACATATTTATACAAATTATACAATGCACTAAATAGATTCATGTTTAACAATCACCAGTGATATATGTATCAATGCACTAAATATATTCATGTTTAACAATCACCAGTCATATATGTATCAATGCACTAAATATATTCATGTTTAACAATCACCAGTGATATATGTATCAATACACTAAATAGATTCGTGTTTAACAATCACCAGTGACATATGTATCAATACACTAAATAGATTCGTGTTTAACAATCACCAGTGATATATGTATCAATACACTAAATAGATTCATGTTTAACAATCACCAGTGACATATGTATCAATACACTAAATAGATTCATGTTATGTTCATAAGGCTGTTGAAAGAAAGAATTCGCTTGTAATTTACCTCCGCATTTTAAGTCAAATGTGTGAGTGGCAGGTGCTACCGATGGGCAGGACATGCTTACCCTTTTCTCCAACACCCCACATCACGGCGGAGACACCAGAAATGGGGTTCACATATTATAACCATATGGGGAATCTGACCCGGGTCATCGGCGTCTTGAACATTATCAGTTGATGCTTGGAGAACGTTGACACACACTTAACCATGTGAATTGCCAAGCATTAGGTCATAGCTTGCATACTCTTTTCGCTAACACCCGGTGTCGTCACTGGTTTTCAGTGCATTCATATAATGTTCACCACTTTGTTGCCTCTTACGCTAATGGAATCTGTTTCGTCGGAAAATCGAGGTTATTCTGTAGTCTTCACATTATATAAGGTCCGGGGTTCGATCCCCGGCCGCATCATACCAAAAGACGTGAAAAGATGGTACTTGTTGTTACCCTGTCTGGCGCTCGGCATTAAGGGGTTAAAACAAGGACTGGTCGGCTCGGAGTCAGTATTCATGTTAAACTGCGGCATGGTATCTCAGTGTGCTAGCACTATAAATTGGAATCAGTCCGGACTACAAGCAGCCACACAAACACACACACGTACATGCACGTCGCTATATAAGTGCAATAATCTTGGACGCGACGTTAAACCCCATTTCACCTCACCTCACCTGACAGTAAAACTACTACATATACTAATGCCGTATTCCTTCAAAATGATCTATCAAAAGTATATGTGAGTGACTGTGTGAGGTTTCAGAAAAATTGCGGTAATAGAAAAAGATTGTTAGGCAGTGTGGAGACTTGTCTGACAAAACCTACCTACAACGAAACACATTCAGCTGAGATACCTTATGATTGTGGAAATGGTTTTGTCACATTTATTTAAATTCTTCAAAGATCTTTTAAATCCAGGCGTAAATGGGAACATTGTTTTGGGTTTTTTTTATAACCACTTGAACTCCTTTTTGTTGCATTCTTCAATCTTGTGAAACCTGCGAGAACTGGGATGGTTTTCACGGCAGAGATATAACAGCTGCGGTATAAGGAACGATATAAACAATCTGAAATGCATTTAGAAAGTGGTCAAATGTAACAAATGTTATATTTGGGATAACACTTTCTTAGTAAAGTACGGATTCTCGTACTTTTTTGGGTTGAGTCCCTTCCGGGATTCGAACCCACACTGCCAGAGTGAGGCACCTAATTGCCAGCACACAAAGTCAGCGATCTAACCCACTCAGCCACAGAGGCTTCCACAGGCCGGATGGAATTCAACCCAAAAACGTACGAGAATCTGTACTTTATTAAAAAAAAAAGGTGTTATCCCAAATATAACATTTGTTACCTCTAGGATTAGACGTTATTCCACCTAACTTTATCAAATTTGCTGTTGTGTCTCTCCGTCAATTTCTAACAATTTTATTAAATTGCACTCTACCATTCTGGACAATTATCTAACGCATTGAACTGATGTCTCATTGTACATAACACAGTAAGGGATGTCAGAGAATGATACAATAATTACATCAGTTTAGTTGACATTGGAGGAAAGATTTTCACATCAGTGATTGACAACCGCCTACAATTATTGCTTGAACTACAAAAAGTTATATCTGAGGCACATAAGTGGATTTCGGGAAGACAGATAACTTGTTTGAGCATAAGTAACTAATAAAATGAGAGGTACATTTTATTGTGTATTCTGCGTATGACTTAGCTGTCATATATATTCTCTAAAAACCAAATACATGGTAGATTATATTCGGTAATAAATAGTGTTTATATAATTGTTAGTTATTGTCAATTCACGACTATATTCTCTTCTTCAGCCTTAGTAAAACAAGGGTGTACGTTATCGTTATATTATATTATTTCAGTATATATATAGTATAAACAGTATATATTTCTTTTATTGATATTAACCGTTAAACTTAT
Organism: Haliotis rufescens; assembly: GCF_023055435.1. Classification (NCBI taxonomy): domain Eukaryota; kingdom Metazoa; phylum Mollusca; class Gastropoda; order Lepetellida; family Haliotidae; genus Haliotis; species Haliotis rufescens. The sequence continues at coordinate 27,881 of NW_025963852.1, forward strand.
TTTTTTACTATAGCCAGAAATCAAGTTTAGATATATATATATATATATATATATATATATATATATATATATATATATATATATAGTCAGAAATTCAGTTTATCGGTTAATATCATTAAAAGCAATATATACTGTTTGAAAGTAATGGTAGTCTGACAAAGTACGAAGAGAGATAAAGATACAAATTGAATGAATATGTTAGTATCGTTCTACCTTATGGAAATATTTACTTCAGACATGTTATACTCTCGCAAAACAGATTGATAAGGCCCTCGTCCCAATCGCAAATATGGCTAACACTCCTCCATATGTATCAGTGAATACTTATTTAAAAATGTCCTCGTAAAGTTCAAACCAGTGTGCTGTAAGGATCTGAAATATTGGGATGCATCGTTAACCAGTCTCGAATATCTGCCCAAACAGATTCCATGGGTCGAAAACGTCAAAACATAGATGACAATAATATGAAGGATCAGTGATGCCTCCAGGTAATCTACCGGTAACACCCGCTACTCACACATCTTTCAATACAAGGGTAATTGTTTGTCCGTCTGCACTCAGAACTACTCCAGCCACACGACGGCAACCCGACAGAGATGGAATCTGGACCAGACAATCCAGTGATTGACATTATGAGCACTGATCTACGCCGTCGGCTTCGACGCCACCTGTGCACCATGTGACCAAGGCTGACCACCCGATCCATTAAAGAAATTGTCATAAAGTATGGAGGTGTGAATTCACTCCCTGTATAGGTCACAGAATAAAAGATCATCGCGTATTATGTGGATAAGCCATCTGTCATACGTAACTCAAATTTCTTGAATCACTTAGGGGCACGGTTGGCCCAGCCGTCTCAGGCGCCACGATTCGCTGTGCAGAGTTGCGTCCCTTGGGCACGCCAGAAACCTATGATTGTGGGTTCGAATCCCTGTTCGCCCCGATTGTGTTTCTAGGTTTGTCAGCACCACACCCGTGCTCGTGGGTTTCACCGAAGTGGTAAACGTCTAAGACCTGCATCACTTCGGGTTCCTCCCACATTAAGCTGACGCGTCGTGATATAACTGGAATACTGTTAAAAGCGGTGTTAAACCCAACTCACTCACTTGAATTACTTAACCAGGCCTTTGGTAGTGAAACCTTGATTCAAAATATTAGTGACACGGACAATGTGTCTTTCCGTTAGTTGTGAATAAAAGAGTAGATGCTACGAAGTATCTAAGCAACTAGACGTCATATGATGGAACTGAAGGTATATTTCTCGACATGCAGGGCAAATTCATGATTGGAAAATCGAAATCATCTCTCTTGCCGTAAAGCTTGGTACAGACCAAATAAGCACTCATTAATACAATGCAACATACCAATATTTGTTTGAAGTCTAGTCCACAGAACTAATCTGTACAAACCGCTATTTATTTATAACAATTTATTTACATATGCACTGGAGCTTTCATCCTTCTCCAACATTGCACCCTTAAAACATCTATAACGCTTTCATTGTTTCTATCAATACTTTAGCCGGCAAAGAATCATTCTCCACAAGCACAACTTGTTGCACATGATTCCACCCCGGAGAACACTTGCATGGAGCGTATGATCCAAGTTATTTCTCTCCATGAAGCATGATTAATAGGTTAACCCATGCCCTATTTATCGCCCAACGTTTAATATTGACTACGTCATCTAGTAAAAAGAAAGCTACTGTGAAAAACACCTTTTAAAAGTAACATTTCGACTTTTTGAAACATTCATTCTAATAATTGCTTTATGAGCTGATCAGGTTTAACGCTGCTTTGAAAAGTATTTCATTTACATTGCTCCAGTGAAGTAAGGAGATATTGTAAAACTACATTCACTTAACGGGATCGTGTGAGGTGCCATGGAAACATGGAAAAGTCGCAATAACATTCATTTCACAATATTTTCCAGCGCAAACTTTCTGATATTAAAATCAATAATATCATTAAGCTTCAATAGTAATAACCTTTTCATTGAAGTATTGTAAAGCTTTTCTTCTCTACAAAAACTGCAACTAGATTTCTTTATAATTCATCACTGTCACTTTAAGGAAGCGTATTTCGGTCACATTTGAAAGAAAACGTTTTTTGATAAAACGTTTGCATTACCGTTAAGAACATACGAATCAATTCCAGTTGTTATTTTCTTTTGACAAGAAACGGTATCAATGAGGGATAATTGCATTCCAATGCACAATGCTTAAATTTTGTTGCAGAAGCATCTTTCGGCTGTTTTACTTATTTTACTCTTTGTTTTACTACTAATGATAACTTTACTATTTGGTACTTACTGCTGAATAGAATATTGTCACAGACACAGACGTTAGAGTTCACTTTCTTATATTAATATCTGGTGCTTGGCATTAAGGGGATAAAACACTCAGGAACGAAAAGGGACCATATGGATGGCAGCATTGGATATTTTCATGAAAAATCATAATGTTGACATATTACTCTTCTCATGTGAACTTAAGCAAATGAGTAAATATAATGTCATAATGTTGTCATATTACTCTTCTCACGTGAACTTAAGCAAATAAGTAAATATAATGTCATAATGTTTTCATATTACTCTTCTAATGTGAACTTAAGCAAATAAGTAAATATAATGTCATAATGTTTTCATATTACTCTTCTCACGTGAACTTAAGCAAATAAGTAAATATAATGTCATAATGTTGTCATATTACTCTTCTCACGTGAACTTAAGCAAATAAGTAAATATAATGTCATAATGTTGTCATATTACTCTTCTAATGTGAACTTAAGCAAATAAGTAAATATAATGTCATAATGTTGTCATATTACTCTTCTAATGTGAACTTAAGCAAATAAGTAAATATAATGTCATAATGTTTTCATATTACTCTTCTCACGTGAACTTAAGCAAATAAGTAAATATAATGTCATAATGTTGTCATATTACTCTTCTCACGTGAACTTAAGCAAATAAGTAAATATAATGTCATAATGTTGTCATATTACTCTTCTCACGTGAACTTAAGCAAATAAGTAAATATAATGTCATAATGTTGTCATATTACTCTTCTCACGTGAACTTAAGCAAATAAGGAAATATAATGTCATAATGTTGTCATATTACTCTTCTCACGTGAACTTAAGCAAATAAGTAAATATAATGTCATAATGTTGTCATATTACTCTTCTCACGTGAACTTAAGCAAATAAGTAAATATAATGTCATAATGTTGTCATATTACTCTTCTCACGTGAACTTAAGCAAATAAGTAAATATAATGTCATAATGTTTTCATATTACTCTTCTCACGTGAACTTAAGCAAATAAGTAAATATAATGTCATAATGTTGTCATATTACTCTTCTCACGTGAACTTAAGCAAATAAGTAAATATAATGTCATAATGTTTTCATATTACTCTTCTCACGTGAACTTAAGCAAATAAGTAAATATAATGTCATAATGTTTTCATATTACTCTTCTCACGTGAACTTAAGCAAATAAGTAAATATAATGTCATAATGTTTTCATATTACTCTTCTCACGTGAACTTAAGCAAATAAGTAAATATAATGTCATAATGTTTTCATATTACTCTTCTCACGTGAACTTAAGCAAATAAGTAAATATAATGTCATAATGTTTTCATATTACTCTTCTCACGTGAACTTAAGCAAATAAGTAAATATAATGTCATAATGTTTTCATATTACTCTTCTCACGTGAACTTAAGCAAATAAGTAAATATAATGTCATAATGTTGTCATATTACTCTTCTAATGTGAACTTAAGCAAATAAGTAAATATAATGTCATAATGTTGTCATATTACTCTTCTAATGTGAACTTAAGCAAATAAGTAAATATAATGTCATAATGTTGTCATATTACTCTTCTAATGTGAACTTAAGCAAATAAGTAAATATAATGTCATAATGTTTTCATATTACTCTTCTCACGTGAACTTAAGCAAATAAGTAAATATAATGTCATAATGTTGTCATATTACTCTTCTCACGTGAACTTAAGCAAATAAGTAAATATAATGTCATAATGTTGTCATATTACTCTTCTAATGTGAACTTAAGCAAATAAGTAAATATAATGTCATAATGTTGTCATATTACTCTTCTAATGTGAACTTAAGCAAATAAGTAAATATAATGTCATAATGGTGTATTGTTAAAGACAATCAGTGATGAATAGGAATATTGTTGTGATATCACCCTTGAATTTAGTAACTTATATCAATGTACGTAAATGCAGGGGTACTATCTAGAAAATAGTGATAATTTTTATTAGGACACTAGCGTGCACAATACACAAATGTGTAAAAAAAACGTCAACGCCAGAGAATAATAATTCTCAGCTATCTGCCGATACAGATTCCATTTGGCGTAAAAGGCAAACCTGATTTTAAATTGTAGGAACGGATCACTGACAATACCTCCACCTGAAGACAATGTTGAGGAAATCCACACGTCAAGCTGTTTTGGGGGTATTGTATTGATATCATTTACTGGGAGTGAAAGTCAAAATATCAGTGAAATGTATATGAAGGAATCAGTGATGACACCAGGTGTTCGTAAAATGGGTAAACATGTGCTCCCCTACCGGCACCCGCCACTCATAATTTGCACAAAAAGTAAGTGTTTGTTTGTTTGTTTGTTTGTTTGTTTGTTTGTAAGTAGTAGTCAAAGTCGTGTCAAACAACGGCAGCCTGCAAACAATCGAGTCTCCCCCAGACGGAAGAAATGTCTTCAGTCATGATTCATTTTACTTCTGTGTGTCAAGCATTCACGTGAGATTCAATTACATGTATTACAGTTTCATCTGAATACCATCGGGAAGACTATCGACGAGTTTGTTTCAAGCACATAATTGTATTTTCTGCCTCAAAGACAAAAGTAAACATACATGTGTCCAGCTGTCAAACAGACATTCTACAATCCATCAAACATGAACGGCAACTGTGACATTGGTGGAGAGATGTTCCTGGGAGACAGACAGGCACTGACATCTCCTCAGATTGCTGACTGGCTGTGGACTGTGTTAATTACCTCGTACAGAAGTTGGTGTATAACGTCTCCCATGGCTTTCATCGGAAGTCTTCAACCAACAATCGCTTGTTCGTTTCTTATTCTAAAGCAGTCCACATGTCGAAATGAGGGTCGTTACTTCAGACAGCAAATCATATCACATATCCATGGTGTTTCTCCCATTTCTCATAAAGTTTGATTGTGTGGGTGGGGGTGAAATGGAGTTTAACGTCGCGTCCAAGGTCATTACATTTACATCACGATGCTGAGAGTATCAACCAATGTGATAGTTGTTTCAGGATCAGTTCAGTGTCAATTATATCTTTAGTGAGACATATAATGCAGTGTCTACATTATCACCGATATCCTGGTGGTATCAACCAATGTGATAGTTGTTTCAAGATCAGTTCATTGTCAATTATATCTTTGTGAGACATATAATGCAGTGTCTACATTATCACCGATATCCTTGCATTCATTTGTCTCTTACGACAAGCATGGGTGGCTAAAGACCAATTCTAACCCAGATCGTCATAGAATGGTTTGCTTTGGTTTATTGTTTTACGCCGCATTCATCAATATTCCAGCTATATGACGGCGGTCTGTAAATAATCGAGTCTGGACCAGACAATCCAGTGATTTACATCATGAACATCGATTCACGCAATTTGGATCGATGACATGCATCAACCAAGTCAGCGAGCCTGACCACCCGATCCCATTAGTTGCCTTTTACGACAAGCATAGTCGCCTTTTACGGCAAGCATGGGTTGCTGAAGACCTTTTCCAACCCGGAATCTTCACGAGTGGAGGCTGAGTCTCATAGAATGGAAGAAGATGTAGCCAATATGATCGATCTGACACACCTGATTGGGTGATGGGACCTACAGTTGTTGTTCTGGGAGCTGGGATGTTTGACGGGGACGGAACAGTTCTTCTGCCAGTGCTGCAAGGCATGTATCGTTTCCCCGACTGGGGGATGAAGAAACGTTTTCAGACCCACAACACATTTTTACAGGACAATTTATCTTTCCTCTTTTCTGAAACAATTACTTTTTTAAAATATCCCCGGGACCAAATCTATTTCTGCCGACTGACGCTAAACACAATATGGAGCTATTTGTGGGTATGTCGCGTAGCAGTTTGTAGCAAAACTGGGACGTCATCTGCTATGATGTCGCTGTGATACGTGCTGATTGGGATAGGATTCAGCAGACATAACGGTTAATACGCAATCAGTACACCAATGCATGACATGGTTAATTATATTGCAATGTTCCAGTAGCAGACCAGTTATTGGGCTAATGGTGATAAGCTCACATAATCACGACTGCAACGAAAGCTCTGTTGGCCGGCTTGCGACGTACTTCGTGGCCTTAAATACCGATGCGTGAAAGCACACAGGAGAGACTGTCAGGCAGACAACCCGATGGAGAATACGTAATGGACGCACACGCTACTTGACACATGCAGTAACTGTCTCAGAGAATAAACCTCACGTCGTTAATCATGGCTCCCAAAAGTATAGCCCTGAGAGCTCTTGCCAATGTAGTGTACACAAACTGGAGTAGCTATTGACTGTTTCCCGAATGAATGATTCCCCACCTCTATCTATGTGTGAAGTGGTAGATAGCTGCTGTCAGAATGTAGGCTTATCCGAGTACATAAAGATATTACAGAAACTCTCGTTTGATGTGATTGATCAGCTGGCTATGCCTAACGCTAGACCAGAAAGGTCCAGGTCAAAGGATGAACACAGAAAGTTATATCTTCCTTTATCAGGTGAGTTAGAGCCAAGTGATTTAACCAAATTAATGAAAGGCCGTTCACACTTCAAAAGATATATTTACACATTTATTCATATATCTTGTGTTACTTGTCAAAGGGGGACACAGGTGGCACAGTCGTCTAAGACGTAGAAATCGGGTGTGAAATGTTGCATCCCGTGGGCAAGTCGGAAATCATGGGTTCGAATCCGGTTTCACACCTATTATGTTTCTAGGTCTGTCAGCACGATACCCATGCTCGTGGGTTTCACTAAAGTGGTAAACGTCATAGAACTGCATGACTTCAGGATTTCCTCCCACATTAAGCTGACACCCCGTGATGTAACTGGAAAACTGTTCCAATACATTTCGCCGAACCAAAACATAATATTACTGTTGTATAAATTGTGTGAATCGAGGACAACTTCAAAGATCGGTGAAATATGAAATTAATCAGTCTAAAAACTCTCTCTGTTTGTATTTTGAACTTTACTGCACCAGGGCAAGGCGCGTGTGACCTCAATGCTGAGTATAGGTGAAATGGGGCTCATTGTCACGTCCAAGATTATTGCATTTATATAGTGACTTGCATGCACGTGTGTGTGTGGCGCTTGTTCTAGTCCGGACTGATGCCGATTCATAGTGCTAGCTCACTGAGATACCATGCCGCAGCTTAACATGAATATCCCCCTCAGACACAGTATACTGACTCCATGTCGACCAGTCCTTCTTTAAGCCCCTTAATGCCAAGCCCCAGACAGGGCAACAACAAGTTCAATCTTTTAACGTGTTTTGGTATGACGAGGCCGGGGATCGAACCCCGGACCTTCCGCTCTCCGGGCGGACTCTCTACCATTAGACCACGGAGGCGGTCATCAATGCTGAGGGCTTGGGGATCAATGTTATGGATGCTCAAGCATCTTTACTACAGACACTGATAACGCTTCATTGGTGTTGTCCCACGGGTTCCTAATGAACAGCATTAACAGTGACACATATGGCGAATACTTCCCAGTCGCCAGGCTTCCCAGAAGTCATTGCCGATTGCATTCACTATTTATCTTACGTTAATGTGTGTTTAGGTTTGTTTGCAAGTTGTCTGTCGCGAGTCTTAACTCTACGTCTTTACTCTGAAAGTGTTTCCCACGAGGAATGCCCCTGTGCACCTGCACGGCATCAGCTAGCCCTTAATAACATACAGAACACTATCCGTGAACCATTACATACAGAACACTATCCGTGAACCATTACATACAGAACACTACCCGTGAACCATTACATACAGAACACTATCCGTGAACCATTACATACAGAACACTATCCGTGAACCATTACATACAAAATAAGGCAATCGTGGGCCCTGTGGGTATGTACATACTGAACCCATACATGCAGCATACAACCACAGAATACCACAATTGAACTCGTACACACAGCTAGAATACAACCACAGAATACCACCAGTTACACCGTACATACAGAGCACACAATAGAATACCACCGGTGAACTTGTACATACAGAACACCCCATAATAATATATATATATATATATATATATATATATATATATATATATATATATATATATATATATATATATATATATATAGTCAGAAAATTTAGTATATATGTTGTTAATATCATCAAAAGAAAGATATGCTGTTTTAAAGATGGCACTCTATCAAAATACAAAAGAGATGGAGTCGTCTTTTATATACAAATATGTTAGAGTCGTTCTGAAACTGAGGTTAATTCTTTTGGATCTTTGATTGAACTAAAGTATGTATTTTTTAAATACTACGATTTGTATGCAAAGAGAATTCGATCAGCTATGAGAGAGGAAGCGATAGTCCCCGTGGGAATGTCGACTACTTGTCTATATGTTCTATCACCACATTTGACGAAGATATTGCCAATCAGAAAATCCAGTATCTCACATATTTGGGTATCTGGATGTTGACTTACCTTCAACCTTTACACACAGAACATGAATTGGCACAGATCATGGCTTTTCAAGTTTAAATGGGAAGAAAGTCCAACGTGACGCAATTTTATACTTAGGTGAAACCCACGAGTACAGGTATGGTGCTAACAAACCAAGAAACAAGAAACATACACATGTACAGGGTGTCAAGTAGATGGTTTGAGTTTCTGTATAATGATGATTTATTTCACGTCTATCTGTAACACATATGTCAATTCTTTGTGCAATATTAGAAATGGGACCAAGGATTAGGTATTTAAACAATATATATTGTACAAGTTAGATTCAGATGCTATCAGATTTATTTAACGATTAGGGGTAAGAATATTCAATGAGTGTGTTCAAATAACTACCCATGTGATTTTGTAACATTAATTGTTAAAAATGTGACTGTATCGAAATCACTCGATTTCAATTTTTTATCAGAAATAGTTTCTTTTTGATACCGTTGGTCAAATCCAATTTTCAAGTGTATGTTTCTTTTGCCGAGCAGTTTATGATTATCAGTGTGCGTTGTAAATTAGAACCCGGTAGAGCAGGACATGTTTATCTTTTTCGCGAACGCTTGGTGTCATCACTAATTTTCAGTAATCCATTCATATAATTCCCCTGCTATTCTGCCTTTTACGTCGAGCAGAATCTGTTTCGACAAATAATCGAGACTTGTTATCCAATGGCGTTGATGTTTTATAGTGTAAAATGGTCGCATGTATCACACTAGTGTGCCTTTGCCCTGCATGTGTTGGAACGGGTTCCACCGGTGGACAGGTTACGCTCAACTTTACGTGAACACCTGGTGTCATTCTTATTGGGTGGGGATTCGTAAACGTATGGGCGTGGTGTTGACGGAATGCTATCAATGTGGAAAGGGTATTTTCATATAAATCTACATAATTATCTAATCAAACATATATCAATGGACAGAAAATCACCATTGTCACAAGCCAACCTAACGTCATAATTAAACGTTGCTAATTGCTATATATTGTATATATTGTCCTTATGGACAATGCCTAAATATTGTAACTCCCATTCTATTCTGACACATGTCACATTTGTACAGCTGGCCATCCAAATGAATCCAAGACCCTGTTAGAGACACGAAAAAACAGCCTTGGCAATTTCCAGCTTTTGTCTTAAAAACAGACTCGTTGAAGGTCCACAGAGCAAGACAAATTGAGGGCAAGTATCATGATTTCCTAATAGGAAAACGTAATTCAAATATTATGTTTAACTCATTCGTTGTTATTGGTCGACTAAAGACACTTCCAGAAACCAGTTATACATCATACTCAAAACACATTCTTAAACATATAAAATTGGTATTTTTAATATACTTTGCGGTCTTTATGTGTCCATAATGACCGATTAGCAGTACTTTTTGTTCAACTCATTTCCTTCAATCCACGCCTTCGTCTGTTTTCAAACGTAATAAACAACGATCAATTCTTGTATTGGTGATAATTTGACGTATCCATCTGCTCTATGAATAAAGAAATTGCCATGCTAATCGTTTGGAATTGGAGGCAACAAAATAATGGTAAAATACAGTCATGCGATCAGAATGTGAGTCATCGCATCAGAGACTCGTGTATTTGACCTAAAGCAATCAAATTGTTAAATGCCCTAACGTATGTGGTCTTTATAATTGAAGTGTTCCCGTAAGATGCTGGATTTCTATTTGTTATTGCAAGTTATCAGTTTAATGGTCGACAGTTCGAATACATTTTGAAAGGAGACAATTCACCTAAAGTCTTTTCGTCATGAAGTCTTGCAGACATTAATTTCCAAGGAATATGTCTTTGAAACCATCACATAAGTACTGTAATGCAACACAACGGATAAGAAGTCATGCTACCATGTGTTTTTATAAAGTTCTATGTAACGGTGCCACTGGTGAGGCAGGATCCGCTCACCTTTTCGCGAACAGGAGAAACACCTTATTATTATGGGACGAATTTTGGCGATCTGTTATTTCGGTATTGAACGAAGTATACCGATGTTTCTTTTTGCATTGAATGAGTATTCAACGCCGCTTTTAGCAATATTCCTGCATTATCACGGCGGGGGACACCAGAAATGGGCTTCACATATTGTACCCATGTGGGGAATCGAACCCGGGTCTTCGGCATGAGGAGCGAACGTTTTAACCAGTAGGCTACCCGACGCCCCCTTTGTGAGACAAAGATGTCTTCGTTCTGCAACATGTTCTGTTTCCATGTGATGCCTATAGGTTTGTTCATTAGATTAATTTGTAGTTGAGGTAGAGGTACTCCAATGTACACATCTATAAAGCGCTGAACTGTACTTCTGACGTTCATCTTATGATGAAGACTGCATCTCACGCGAACAAGAAATAAGAAGAAATGCATGGTGAATTCCCGTTCTGAAGACGTGCACAGTTTTCATCAGTTGACAAAAGTCAACAAGTTGGAAGGATCTGCAAGTAGGTCAGGTGAAATGGGGTTTAACGTTGTGTTCAAGAATATTGAACTCATATAGCGACGTGCATGCACGCGCGTGTGTGTGTGTGTGTGCGTGTCTGCTGGTACTAGTCCGGAATGATGCCGATTTATAGTGCTAGCTCACTGAGATACCATGCCGCAGTTTAACATGAATACCCAACTCAGTCACAGTATACTGACTCCGAGACAACCAGTCCTTGATAACAACAAGTACCATCTTTTAACGTCTTTTGGTTTGACGCGGCCGGGTATCGAACCCCCGACCTTCCGCTCTCCGGACGGACGCTCTACCACTAGACCACGTAGGCGGTCTGGATCAGCAAATATAAATACATTCCATGAAATGGACTGGACTAAACAACTTTTCAAGACAAAATATAAATATAAGCAAAAATATGGAACTAAACTCTGACTAGTAAATTAGTCATTACGGATTTTATTGTCCAAAGCTTCCAGCCAGCGTGACGCCCCATGGGATGACGTACGTCAGCTACAAATCACCCTCTCTCGACTGTAGAGTTACAGCTTATAAGTTAAACGTGGGATCCTAATGTATTTGAAGCCAAGTGAACTTTTAATGCCAAGATATGTCACTGAAGTGCCCTTTCTGTAAAGCAGAATCTCCCGTTGTGAAGGCGACATAGCATTACACTTATTGAGAAATCTAATATGGTTCAATTAAGTTTCGAACCAATTCCGCCTTAACCGTTTCATAATTCCTTTTTATAAAATGACTGAGACACATTGTCTTTTCACATCCCTCGTTGCCACTCTTGTGGCACTTCCAGCAAGTATCGTCATCCTCACACTCGCAATATGCAAAATTCTGACATTCGTTTCGTAAAATCAGTATGACACAGATGCTCGTACAAGAATCTCTATATTTAATACAGTGTATGCATTCAACACAGACATGCCATCATGTTATCCCCCGTTCATACGTGTTATGCAGCGAGATAATTCTACTGACAATTGATAGACTTCATGCAAGGATAGCGACACACTACAGCCAAGCTATGTTCGTTTCACGTCATTTTGAACCGTATTTTAGTTATATCACGGCGCGTCATCATAATGTGGGAGGAAAGCCTGACTTACAAGTTTGAAGTTTATCACGTTGGTGACACTCGGGTTTGATGGTGACAAGCCTAGAAACATCACAACGATTCCTTTATAAGAAACAATAATGCATCATGGAATAGGCGTTGCGTATGGCCACTCGAGAAAAGGGATGCTTCCAGTTATAATAGGTTTATAATAGTGATTCATTAACACATGTTCTTGATATGGTCGGAATCGTACAATCGACTTTGCTTTTAGACGATATTTCTATTGAATACGGAAAGGGTTTTGTCCCTTTTATTTGCTTTTTTAGATTTTAAATGTACCAAAATGCGGATCAATGCCAATTTGTAATTTGCCATGAAGTATTTTGCAAATATAATTATGTTGTTTGTTTTTTAAAGAAATTCATAAATATAACATTTCTAAAACAGATTATTTTCTAATAACTTGCAGACACTGACGGTAACAATGGATACTTTTCTTCCTTGAAAATCCAAAGTCAATCGTGACCTTAAAATAATACCGATCTTGATTAATGTTCTTGAATTACTTGACAAATTTAATAAGATGAAAGATGAAAGGAACCTAATACAATTAAACAGGTTTGTGTTCCCCTCGTGGAAGGAACTAATACAGTTCATGTTGTTTCCACCACTAGCCACTGTAGCAACGATACACAGCATCTGTAAACATACAGCTCTGGTGAGTGATGTCTGGATTCCGCTAGTACACAGAGATGGCGTCTATACAAACAGGGCATGAACTTACAGTTTGAAGACCTTTCACAAACTCGGGTCCATGTCGCGCTTCCCCACAAGAACGTCAGTCAATTTATCATCGTGATGTTTACTTTGTACCCATGGATTTTGATTAACCATCAATGAAGACTCCCCCTCTTGTGACAACCCATGTCCGTTTATGTGTTTTCTTTCCATAGCCTTCTCCATACTAACGTTGTAACGTTCCAGGCTGTCAGTATCTTCCGAGTGAGACAGATGACTTCACCCAAACCCATTTTTATTTCGATAAGTCCATCATCCACATGCGATGAAGCTACACATGTCAGATCCGTCCTTGTGGAGTGTCTTTTGTTCAAACAAATCTGGAAGAAACCATATTACGTTGTATCCACTGTTTGTTGTGAATAAATAATTGTGGTTTCCGTTTGAAAGACCTTCAAGGAACAGACCTGGGATCCATCACAAATGAAAGCCAATTCTAACATTGTTTGACAGAGTTGACAGAGGTACGGACATGTACTGACGTTCCTCATAATAAATCAGCTGATAAACCTTTATCTCTGTTTCTTGACTCGACCAGAGTGAGTGAGTATGGTCTTACGCCGCTTTTAGCAATATGCCAGCAATATCACCGCGGGGGACACCAGAAATGGGCTTCACACATTGTACCCATGTAACATATCGTGAAATTGATCTATGGCGATTTACCATCAAAGTTCAGAAAAGATAATTGAACACTGATTGAAATTCTAAGCTAGTTTGGATACAAATACCACATGGTTAAATCAATGAAACATCTTTAATGCGGTCCCTGTTATTGCGGAAACACACCTTCCTGACACCTATATATCTGTGCTAAAACCATACTCACTCACTCACTCACTCATAGCTAATCCAATCGTACCCATGAACCATATACAGCTTATATTATGGTCAGGTGTCTTTGCAATGATGAACGATCAAGCAGCAATATATTGAAACATTTTTTCAAGATTTGAAGCTGCAAAGTCCCGAGATCCGCGATGTGGCAGAAGTACTGTATCAGGGATACTGAGTAGCCACGTCGTAAAGTACAACCTCCTTATTCAGGACGGTTCCGTTCCAAGTTAATCAGCCAAATTAACACGTTACAGGATTAACGAATCATGGTATACAGTTCCATATTTAATTTATAAACAGATACAGATACACGGCATTAAAGGGCTAAAACAAGGACTGGTCGGCTAGGTGTCAGTATACTGTGTCTGAGTGGGGTATTCATGTTAAACTGCGGCATGGTATCTCAGTGTGCTGGCACTATAATTCGGCATCACTCCGGACATGACGGCGGCCTGTAAACAATAGAGTCAGACCACACACACACGTGCATGCACGTCGCTATTTCAGTGCAATAATCTTGGACGCGACGTTAAACCCCATTTCACCTCACCTATTGCCATTGAATATTGTACAACCACTATATTGTGTACTTGTGTACTGCCATCGTTCTTGCTGTGCAGTAACTTATACTGATTTCAAAACCTAGTGAATATTGTAATACATTTGTTGATTTTAAACAATTTGTTGCTTGTTTGTTGGTTCACATTCAAATTCTTTTACGTACAGATTTCTGGGTTAACATTTTGTTTCAATTTGGGAATCGACACGTACACTGTACATGTAACAAGTGCTAGCTCACTGAGATACCATGCCAGTTTAACATGGATACCCCACGTCGACAATGTATACTGATTCCGACCTGACCAGTCCTTGTTTTATCCACCTAACGCAGAACGCCAGGCAGGGTAACAACAAGTACCATCTTTGAACATCTCTTCCTATGACGCCACCATGGGATCGAACCACCGACCTTTACCGGTCAAACGCGTGAACATCGACTGGGTCACCATGCGGCGTAAAATTAGTGATGACAATCAGTGATGACACCAGGTGTTCGCGAAATGGGTAAGCATATCCCGCTCTACAGGCAGCACCCACCTATACTCCTGAGACATCACGGCGGCCTGTAAACAATTGAGTCAGACCACACATTGAACAAAACGTATGTGAAGATGCTCGAGCTACATGTAGTCCCCGACTGACTGCATCATCAGCATGGATGGCCAGCCTCATCCTTATTGTCTCTGATGTAGATGCGTGTAAGGAGACAGGGGAGTGACGACCTGGCAGTCAGCGCAGTGGAGAATACATAATCAACACTGAAAGACACTCAGTACATTCAAGGGCTGTCTTCGAGAATATGTGTCACATCTTAAAACGTTAATGGTTGGGAGCTCTTGTTACAGTGACATACCGTAAATGTAGAAGGTGACTGAGTACTAATTTCAATAATCTGATAACTCAATGTCCACTCTCTGATCATTTCAAAATTCGTTACTATAAACTGCCGCGCAAAAGAAAGTATACACCCATGCTTGATGGCGGCCGAAAATGAGACAAAAGAGAAATGGTTCTTCGATGGTGATGTATTTGATACTTGTATATTGGCGATAGTACATGCGACCCGTGAAGATCCCGGGGTAGAATAGGTCTTCAGCGACTATCCTTGTCGTAAAAGGCGACTAACGGGATCTGGTGGTGAGGCTCGTTGACTTGGTTGATACATGTCATCGATCCCAATTGCGTGGATCGATGCTCATGATATCAATCACTGGATTGTGTGGTCCAGACTCGATTATTTACAGACCGCCGTCATATAGCTGGAATCTTGCTGAGTGCGGCGTTAAACAACAAACCAACCAACCAACCAACCAACGATAGTACATGCATCATATCAATGAGTATCCCACAGGCTGTTTTCAACTTAGTAACTTTGGCTGTTTTGTAGTCAAACCAATTTTCAAGCGTAAGTTTCTTTTGTCCGGCAGTGTATTACCCTGCAAAATACAACATAAAACCAGATATCATGTACTGATATCATTGCTTTCTACCCTCCTGTACTGTCAACTTCATCGATTCATTTTCTATTATTATAAATTGGGATTAAAAGCTATTCATCTCAGCTCGCTGTGTTTGCGTAATTCAGAAAGGTAAGCAGGCACAGATCCTTTTGGGCTAGGGGTATATACACTGCATATGCCCCAATTTTCGTATTTTTCCATACAATTATAACATTATAATTGTGGGGGCGCGGATGGCCCAGTCGTTTAAGGCGCCGCGATTCGCTGTGCAGAATTGTGTTCCTTGGGCACGCCAGAAACCTATGATTGTGGGTTCGAATCCCGGTTCGCCCCGATTATGTTTCTAGGTTTGTCAGCATCATACCCGTGCTCGTGGGTTTCACCGAAGTGGTAAACGTCTAAGACCTGCATCACTTCGGGCTTTCCTCCCACATTAAGCTGACACGCCGCGATATAACTGTAATGCTGTTAATATTTTAATATTATAATTTGTTACTGAAGTTCACTTGTTAAACTGATATACGCATGACAATAATCACAAACTGAAGGGGTGGTCGGGTAGCCTAGTGGTCACAGCGTTCGCTCGTCACGCCGAAGACCGGTGTTCGATTCCCGACATGGGTACAATGTGTGAAGCCCATTTCTGGTGTCCCACGCCGTGTTATTGCTGGAATATTGCTAAAAGCGGCGTAAAACCCTACTCACTCACTCACTCACAAACTGAAGCAGAGTTGAATGATATGGCATCAATCACTACAGTGACCAATCACTACTAGTGAACACCTGGTGTCATCACTGATTTTCAGTGAACCATTCATATAAGTTTTCTACGTTATTTGCCTTTTACGCCCAATGGAATCTGTTCATCGGATACTGACTATTATGGTGGCGTTGATGTTATATTAACGAGGTTCAAGCTGTCTGTGTATAATATCAGCACATAACATTTCTGCCCTCGAGAATTTGCGCCCGATAAAGAAGCAACTGTCTGAATGTTTAGTTCGAGAAAATGATTGGAACTGAAAATTTCTAGTCTGTTCCAAATCCAACATTGATAAATGATTGAGTTGAGACATCACCAACAGTCGGAATCAGATGATGGAGATTCATCTTAAAGACTGCTACATCATAAACTGCATCAATAAGGCGAGGGAGGAGGGGTGGCCTAATGGGTAAAGCGTTCGCTCGTCACGCCGAAGACCCGGGTTCGATTCCCCACATGGATACATTGTGTGAAGCCCATTACTGGTGTCCCCCGCCGTGATGTTGCTGGAATAATACTGAAACCTCACTCACTCACATATACTTCGGGTAGATCATCTTGAAGGAATACGGCATTAGTGTATGTGGTAGTTTTACTGCCAGGTCGATGTAATGCATGGCAATAAGAAGTAAAAGTTATGACGTCATACAAAGTGTAAATATATAAAGACTACAGAATAACCAGTCTCGATTTTCCGACGAAACAGATTTCAATTAGCGTCAGAGGCAACAAAGCGGTGAACATTATATGAATGCACTGAAAACCAGTGACGACACCAGGTGTTAGCGAAAATGTCCTGCACATTTGGTAGCACCTGCCACTCACACATTTGAATGAAAATGCGTAGGTTAAGTACGAGGGCTGATCAAAAAGTCCTGAGCCCACCAAACAAAACCAACAATTGTGGAAGTGTTTTTTAATTTTATTTTTCAACATAATCTTCCTGCTTTTCAATAACATGGCGCACAAACAAACTCACTCATTCACAAAACCGGGCAAAGCAGAAAAACGATAATATACTGAACCAAATTAAAAACTTCACAATCCTAAAATGTTAATATTTTGACCAGTTATCATTGTGGGCCCTTATTGTTTATTTAAACAGTAATCGCCACGTATTGTCTTCAGATAACACCCGTTTTTGTGCAGGTGAATCGATCAAAATCATGTGCACAGCACTATAGTGGCAAAATTGTTTTTTCACGTGCAACTGGTCACGTGGCCATAATACCGCACGTGTTTTCAGCCATACTTGTTAAGAGTCATAAAAAATATTAAAAAAACACAAGAAAACAAAAGTCTTTACGGCCATTTGTCATGCCACGCCTTTCAAATATGCAACGTGAACGTGCCATCGGCATGTTGCAGACGGGAACGTCCGTAGCTGAAGTCGCAAGGACGATGATTTACAGACGCGTCTACAGCAAACGGGTACCACCGCTGATCGCCCTCGGCCAGGTCGACCACGTGTGACGTCACATGCAGAGGATCGTCAGATTGTCTTACCTCACCTCCGTAACCGATTTCTGACGGCTACATCAACCAGAAATGAACTGTTTAGGGGTAGACTGAGTGCGCAAACTGTTCGAAACCGTCTGAGAACTGCTCACCTTCAAGCACGACGGCCATACTGCGGGCTGATTCTGACTCAATTACACAGACGTCAACGTCAATTGTGGGCACAGCGACACTTACGATGGACTCAGAGGAATTGGAATCAAGTCGTCTTCAGTGGTGAATCCCGATTTGATCTTCGATTTGCTGACGGTAGGGCGAGGGTGTGGAGGCGCCGTCATGAACGTTACGCCCAGTGTTGTGTACAGGAAGTTGACAGATTTCGAGGCGGAAGTGTCATGGTGTGGGGTGCTTTCTGTTGCAATGCACGTTCCAGGCTTCTTGTCATCCGTGTCAACCTCAACGCTGCTGCTTACCGCGACCAGGTACTGGCACCAGAACTTCTGCCTTTTATGGCAGCAAATGGACCCGGTTTGATCTTCCAACACGACAATGCCAGACCCCACACATTAATTTTGACAAGGAATTTCCTTCAGAATGCGGGCGTCAACGTCATGGACTGGCCGTCAAGGTCTCCCGACCTCAATCCCATCGAACACGTCTGGGATGCTCTTGGCAGAAGTCTGCGCGCTCTCGAGAACCAACCACAGAATTTGCAAGATCTTGGCACCATTTTGCAGCAACAATGGCGTCGTCTTCCCAATCATGTGTTCACAAGCATCCCAAGGTGCATGCGGAGGCGTTGTGTGGCAGTTGTCAACGCACATGGTGGCCATACACGATACGGAACTTGTGTGCCATCAGATTCTCGTGCTTGGGACTTATGATTTAAACTGTTGATGTTTTTACCGAATACCGTAGGTGTTTGGACCAAATTATAGTTACCACCGATAATTAAAATCCTTCTTTGGACATTAATGATTAAAAATTACCTTCTGTGATACATTTGTCCGTTGTATATCATATATGGGATTACTTTTAAAAATGTGAAGTTTTTAATGTGACTCAGTATAATTCTCCGCTGCTACCAAAGACGGAATACATTTGATTTCGTTTGACACAAAGTCAATCTTATCATCGACCAACATTGTATGTCCTGTCCCAGACAAAAGACATCGTGACTGTTCGATGCCAGATGTGTCAAATATACACCTTATCAATTGATGCCGTTTGACTATGCTGCATAGTAAGTTGACCGTTTTCATTGTATGTCTAGACGTTGTAAATGGTTCCTTGTGTGTAACGGAGATGGTGTATCTATGTAATTAGTCTAATCGTTTACTTGGGAATGCTATACACCAGAAACTTTCAGCTACCAGACAACCAATGTGATGTTAGTACGACTGATTAACCTTGATAGGACTGCCCATTTTCCGGAGCCCAGTTCACCTTTAAGCATGAGTATCCACGTGAGCATTAATAAAGCGGCACAAATATGTGCTACATTGGAAAATGACTGTTTGACATTTTTTTATGCTCGATAAAAGAGTAGTAAACTGACAGACAACGCCTGGCACTACCGTCACACAAATAATGAACTCATACCAGCAATCGGTACCGATGTATTGGTGTAAAAACGTTCATTTAAAGATGGCTGAAAAGTATCAGCACCCAGCCCACACCACGAATCGGACCTCACATTATGCATTGAAAGCGGTTATCATCAACCTAGGAATTACCACAGACAGCAATTAGTATCTGGAGTATCATCTCCTCATACGGAGGACATTTGTGAAGCATCTCCTCATACTGCTGATCAGACGTCTGATTTCCACGTATTTCATTCCCCGTGCAGTCCAGGGCCCCGTTCCTCAAAGCGATCTTAGCACTAAGGTGATCGTAAGTCCCATACTTTAACATAGGGTTACGATCATCGTAGCGCTAAGATCGCTTTGAGGAACGGGGCCCAGGGTCAGTTTATTCAGGTTTTAAACTGGAGGGTCTCTAGCTCTCGCTTGGCTACCAAGGTAATCCCAAAGGTTATCCATCGGGTTTAGAGCAGGGCTTGTCATAATGTTTCGAGTTGGATTTTGACTCAGGTGGTGCTTAATTAATGTTACATATAACGTCAATGAGATTCGTCACATGTGCATTTTGAACTTTACTTATCATATGCCAGAAGTGTCCCTAAAAATGTTTTATTGTCCTCGCCATTGAGAACATTTGTGCTAATGTCCTAGACTAATGTGGCCAGAGATCTTGACTGAGGCCTCAGATAATGCTTTATTTTTGTTGTCCTATAGATCTATGCGTAATTGCTTGACAGTGACATTCATGGCCACACCTCGTAATCTCCATGCGTCATTACCAATGCATGAGGTATTTATCTTCACATTATGCGTTTTACTTTGTTTGTAGATTGGCCAACACAATCGTGAACACCAGATAGAATCGTCAATCCTATGTCTTAAATAAAAGTCCCCTTTCATGCATACAGCATGCCACAAGGGAACCTTTAAATACAGAATGAAGAATACAAGTGCGCCCTTACAAGCAGTATACAGCCAGACGTACAGACTGCAGCAGGTGAGCTATTACATACAGAAGACAACCAGTCAACGTGTACATACAAAATAAGACAGGGAAGTTTCACAAAATGAATGTGAACCAATGTCCCCTTACATACATACAACCAGTTAGATCTTAGGTACCGATTAGGACGAGTGCCCTGTGACCAGTACCGTTTTCGAATAGAATACAACATGTGATAAGTTACACACGTAATACAACCAGTGTTCCCTTATATACATAATACAACCAGTGAACCCTTCCATACATACTACAACCATTGCGCATTTATCAACAGATTACAACCAGTGAGCCTTTATATACAGATTACAACCAGTGTGCCTTTATATACAGATTACAACCAGTGAGCCTTTATATACAGATTACAACCAGTGAGCCTCTATATACAGATTACAACCAGTGAGCCTTTATATACACACTATGACCAGTGAGCCTTTATATACAGATTACAACCAGTGAGCCTTTACATACAGATTACAACCAGTGTGCCTTTATATACAGATTACAACCAGTGAGCCTTTATATACAGATTACAACCAGTGAGCCTTTATATACAGATTACAACCAGTGAGCCTTTATATACAGATTACAACCAGTGAGCCTTTATATACAGATTACAACCAGTGAGCCTTTATATACAGAATACAACCAGTGAGCCTTTATATACAGATTACAACCAGTGAGCCTTTATATACATACTACAACCAGTGAGCCTTTATATACAGATTACAACCAGTGAGCCTTTATATACAGAATACAACCAGTGAGCCTTTATGTACAGATTACAACCAGTTAGCCTTTATATACAGAATACAACCAGTGAGCCTTTATATACAGATTACAACCAGTGAGCCTTTACATACAGAATACAACCAGTGAGCCTTTATATACATACTACAACCAGTGAGCCTTTATATACATACTACACCCAGTGAGCCTTTATATACGGATTACAACCAGTGAGCCTTTATATACGGAATACAACCAGTGAGCCTTTATATACATACTACAACCAGTGAGCCTTTATATACGGATTACAACCAGTGAGCCTTTATATACATACTACAACCAGTGAGCCTTTATATACGGATTACAACCAGTGAGCCTTTACATACAGATTACACCCAGTGAGCCTTTATATACATACTATGACCAGTGAGCCTTTATATACAGAATACAACCAGTGAGCCTTTATATACATACTATGACCAGTGAGCCTT
Source organism: Haliotis rufescens (assembly GCF_023055435.1). Lineage (NCBI taxonomy): Eukaryota > Metazoa > Mollusca > Gastropoda > Lepetellida > Haliotidae > Haliotis > Haliotis rufescens. Next base: position 49,867 of record NW_025963852.1, read on the forward strand.
TATATACAGATTACAACCAGTGAGCCTTTACATACATACTACAACCAGTGAGCCTTTATATACAGATTACAACCAGTGAGCCTTTATATACAGAATACAACCAGTGAGCCTTTATATACATACTATGACCAGTGAGCCTTTATATACAGATTACAACCAGTGAGCCTTTACATACATACTACAACCAGTGAGCCTTTATATACAGAATACAACCAGTGAGCCTTTATATACATACTACAACCAGTGAGCCTTTATATACAGAATACAACCAGTGAGCCTTTATATACAGAATACAACCAGTGAGCCTTTATATACAGAATACAACCAGTGAGCCTTTATATACAGATTACAACCAGTGAGCCTTTATATACAGATTACAACCAGTGAGCCTTTATATACATACTACAACCAGTGAGCCTTTATATACAGAATACAACCAGTGAGCCTTTATATACAGAATACAACCAGTGAGCCTTTATATACAGAATACAACCAGTGAGCCTTTATGTACAGATTACAACCAGTTAGCCTTTATATACAGAATACAACCAGTGAGCCTTTATGTACAGATTACAACCAGTTAGCCTTTATATACAGAATACAACCAGTGAGACTTTATTTACAGAATACAACCAGTGAACCTGTATGTACAGATTACAACCAGTGAGCCTTTATGTACAGATTACAACCAGTGAGCCTTTATGTACAGATTACAACCAGTGAGCCTTTATGTACAGAATACAACCAGTGAGCCTTTATATACAGAATACAACCAGTGAGCCTTTATATACAGAATACAACCAGTGAGCCTTTATATACAGATTACAACCAGTGAGCCTTTATATACAGATTACAACCAGTGAGCCTTTATATACATACTACAACCAGTGAGCCTTTATATACAGAATACAACCAGTGAGCCTTTATATACAGAATACAACCAGTGAGCCTTTATATACAGAATACAACCAGTGAGCCTTTATGTACAGATTACAACCAGTTAGCCTTTATATACAGAATACAACCAGTGAGCCTTTATGTACAGATTACAACCAGTTAGCCTTTATATACAGAATACAACCAGTGAGACTTTATTTACAGAATACAACCAGTGAACCTGTATGTACAGATTACAACCAGTGAGCTTTTATGTACAGATTACAACCAGTGAGCTTTTATGTACAGAATACAACCAGAGAGCCTTTATGTACAGATTACAACCAGTGAGCCTTTATGTACAGATAACAACCAGTAAGCCTTTATGTACAGATAACAACCAGTGAGCCTTTACATACAGAATACAACCAGTGAGCCTTTATGTACAGAATACAACCATTGAGACTTTATGTACAGATTACAACCAGTGAGCCTTTATATACAGATTACAACCAGTGAGCCTTTATGTACAGAATACAACCAGTGAGCCTTTATATACAGATTACAACCAGTGAGCCTTTATGTACAGAATACAACCAGTGAGCCTTTATATACAGAATACAACCAGTGAGCCTTTATATACAGAATACAACCAGTGAGCCTTTATATACAGATTACAACCAGTGAGCCTTTATATACAGATTACAACCAGTGAGCCTTTATATACATACTACAACCAGTGAGCCTTTATATACAGAATACAACCAGTGAGCCTTTATATACAGAATACAACCAGTGAGCCTTTATATACAGAATACAACCAGTGAGCCTTTATATACAGATTACAACCAGTGAGCCTTTATATACAGATTACAACCAGTGAGCCTTTATATACATACTACAACCAGTGAGCCTTTATATACAGAATACAACCAGTGAGCCTTTATATACAGAATACAACCAGTGAGCCTTTATATACAGAATACAACCAGTGAGCCTTTATGTACAGATTACAACCAGTTAGCCTTTATATACAGAATACAACCAGTGAGCCTTTATGTACAGATTACAACCAGTTAGCCTTTATATACAGAATACAACCAGTGAGACTTTATTTACAGAATACAACCAGTGAACCTGTATGTACAGATTACAACCAGTGAGCCTTTATGTACAGATTACAACCAGTGAGCCTTTATGTACAGATTACAACCAGTGAGCCTTTATGTACAGAATACAACCAGTGAGCCTTTATATACAGAATACAACCAGTGAGCCTTTATATACAGAATACAACCAGTGAGCCTTTATATACAGATTACAACCAGTGAGCCTTTATATACAGATTACAACCAGTGAGCCTTTATATACATACTACAACCAGTGAGCCTTTATATACAGAATACAACCAGTGAGCCTTTATATACAGAATACAACCAGTGAGCCTTTATATACAGAATACAACCAGTGAGCCTTTATGTACAGATTACAACCAGTTAGCCTTTATATACAGAATACAACCAGTGAGCCTTTATGTACAGATTACAACCAGTTAGCCTTTATATACAGAATACAACCAGTGAGACTTTATTTACAGAATACAACCAGTGAACCTGTATGTACAGATTACAACCAGTGAGCTTTTATGTACAGATTACAACCAGTGAGCTTTTATGTACAGAATACAACCAGAGAGCCTTTATGTACAGATTACAACCAGTGAGCCTTTATGTACAGATAACAACCAGTAAGCCTTTATGTACAGATAACAACCAGTGAGCCTTTACATACAGATTACAACCAGTGAGCCTTTATATACAGATTACAACCAGTGAGCCTTTATATACAGATTACAACCAGTGAGCATTTATATACAGATTACAACCAGTGAGCCTTTATATACAGATTACAACCAGTGAGCCTTTATATACAGATTACAACCAGTGAGCCTTTACATACAGATTACAACCATTGAGCCTTTATATACAGATTACAACCAGTGAGCCTTCATATACATACTACAACCAGTGAGCCTTTATATACAGATTACAACCAGTGAGCCTTTATATACATACTACAACCAGTGAGCCTTTATATACAGATTACAACCAGTGAGCCTTTACATACAGAATACAACCAGTGAGCCCTTCCATACATACTACAACCATTGCGCATTTATCAACAGATTACAACCAGTGAGCCTTTACATACAGATTACAACCATTGAGCCTTTACATACAGATTACAACCATTGAGCCTTTACATACAGATTACAACCAGTGAGCCTTTATATACAGATTACAACCAGTGAGCCTTTATATACAGATTACAACCATTGAGCTTTTACAGACTACCAACAATGAGATATTATATACAGAATATAACCAATGAGCCTTTACATACCTAATACAACCATTGAACCTTTACATGCAGAATACAACCAGTGAACACATACATGAGGCATAATTTCAGTGAGTCATTACATAGAGAATATGATCAGTACCTTGTTACAGAATACTATCCATGACACCTGAACACAGAACACACGCATTAACCCTTTACATGTGGAATATAAGGTTACACATAGAAAAACAAACAGTATACCTTTACACACATAAGGTAGCCATAGAATCGTTACAGATTGCAACTAGTGAATCCCTACATACAGAATGCAACCAGCGAACGTTTACTTACAGAATGCAACCACTGAATATTGAACACCTAATTACAACCAGTGACAAACTAAGAACCATAATTAGGATGAATCAGTGATTTATCCACTGGGTATATCGTGATTCCGAGTGATATGTCCTATGGAAGCTCTTTTCCATAAGAGACAATCAGACATGTTTCAAGAGCTGAAACAGACCATTTCCAGAGCGACACCATATATGATGAACGATTCAAAGTCAAGATAAAATACTTGGCAGCATCTTTGCAGTTTGACCACTGTGCTATTATCATATCACTGTCAACAACACAGTGGATTAGTGCAAAGTATGTTGCATGTTATATCATTAGTTCATAGTTCACAGTCAAGCTATTGTGGGGGGAAATATGTCATACACAATAGGACAGTCAAGCTATAGTGAAATATGTCATACACAATATGACAGTAAAGCTATTGTGGGGGAAATATGTCATACACAATATGACAGTCAAGCTATTGTGTCGGGAAATATGTCATACACAATATGACAGTCAAGTTATTGTGTGGGGAAATATGTCATACACAATATGACAGTCAAGCTATTGTGGGATGAAATATGTCATACACGATATGACAAAAAACAAAGTGGAATGTCTCTAGTCACCTCATAAGAAAGTCATGAGTCAAGAGACTTACATGACATAAGTTGACAGAGTTACGACTAGTGGTGAACCAGTTCATATATGATATACATATAGATATAGATAAGGAGCATACTATACATACAGGCCTCGAAGAAATCAAGTGAAAGTATCAGAACACATATCATGTATCTGGGGCACAAAATGTCTTGTGTTTGGCATATTGGCAAAAATACCTTAAAACACTCCAGGAGTCAGGAAATAAACAAGACCCTTTATGTGCCGGTCATTATATCACATGATGTACGGTATTATCACCCGTGTAGACATACCGATAACCCTGACTTGACACGTGTTTCTAAGGAAATGATTATTAGTTTAAATGAAAATTCCTAGATTATAAAAATAATAAGAACAAGTTGTTCCTGAGAGTACTGTCTGCTTATCTAGACTTGCCTATTATAAGCAAAAAATGACTACACAAACATGGACTTATCTCATTCAGTACAGACTTGGAGCAAGGCTATGTTAACCCCAACAGCAACGGGTTAATATAGCAATATACACATTGGTATACATGGTATAGGGACATGTAGTACTGAAACAAGTCATGCCCACTCATACTTTGACGGGTTTGACAGGGCTAGTATGACACTGCACTGAAATGAAAATATGTAAAATGTGCCAAGCAAGTCTATAATGTTTTGCCAAAAGTAGATTTCTCCTGAAAAATGACAAGATTCTATGGATTCCTTTGTATGACATATTACAAGACAATTCAAACAAAAAATGTGAACACACTTTCATGTCAGAGACAAAATGTTAGCACCGTATTCGCCGTAATAAGTGCCCAAGGAACAGCCACAACAACTTAAATCTGTTGTCAGAGATATAGAGGAAGAGAAGAGACTTGGTTCAGACATTGATGACATCAAATCTTGTTTGATAATAGTTATACATTGCTGTACAATATACACAAGAAAATAGGACCTATTGGTGCAAATGAAATATTGGAGTGGGGTGCTTTTAAGGCGAATACAGTGGCTACCATGGTAAACAATCCCCTACCTTAAACAATCTTCCATCTAGAGGTGAATATCAAGGGGCTGTGAGGAGGTTGTGTCAGAAGGTTGTGTCAGAAGTTTGTGTCAGGAGGCTGTGTCAGGAGGCTGTGTCAGAAGGCTGTGTCAGGAGGCTGTGTCAGGAGGCTGTGTCAGGAGGCTGTGTCAGAAGGCTGTGTCAGGAGGCTGTGTCAGGAGGCTGTGTCAGAAGGCTGTGTCAGGAGGTTGTGTCAGGAGGCTGTGTCAGAAGGCTGTGTCAAGAGATCATGTCGGGGGATGCACAGCGATGATGGTCTGGGTCTGCAACAATGTCCAACACAATGAACACAACTGATTGACAGCCAAAGGAAGCAAGATAAACCATAATTACTATGCAAACATTAATGTCCTCATATCATAGAAATAAACTACAAATTGAATTTAATGGAAATTTATAAATAAGGTGTTAATATGTGATTTTTTCTCGTTCAGAATACTAGAAAAAGTACAGTACTGTTACCATGGATACAATCAACTTGTAACACGAATGACTAGAGCTGACAACGTTATTAACTTTAAGGTTACGTGTTTAGAAAAAAGAAGAGATTTCAAAGATACAAAAAGATGAGACAATGAACTGTTTCCTTGGGAGTGGGAGCCAGGAGGGGGAGAGGGCTGTGGTTGTGTGACATCGGGTCGGCAGGCCTGTACAGCAGCAATGGAATAAAGACAAAGAACTTGGTCAGTGAATGGAGCATAATGTATGAATACTCTTAATAAAGGGAGGTGTTTTTGTCGGAAATACAGTAGTTGAATACTTAGGTTTGTTTACACTGTTCGGGCGTGGTCAGTGTGTGAACAGTATTCCAGTTACATCACAGCGTACAGGCTGAGAAAGGGAAGAGTACTATCAGATGGAGCTGAGAAGGGATGAGGGGTGGAACAGAATGGGGAGGAATGTTTTAAATGATCTGGGGTCTTAAAGAGAGACAAGATTATTTAGAACCACCAACTTTCCTCTCCCTGGCATGCCTAAGGGACACAACTCTGCACAGCTAAATTGAAAAAACAACAACAACAACAACTGCGCCACCATACCACACAGACTCATAACAAGACAGAAAGCAACCACAAACAACGTCTTGGTCAACTGAACACAGCTTCACAAACCATCGTTTAGGTTTCCCTAACCCCAACCCTCACCCTAACAACAAGTACCATCCTTTACCATCATTTGGAATGACACGGCCACCAGGGGATTGAACCATTGGCCTTCCTCTCTGCCAGTCTTATAAGCAGTCTTATATATGTGTGAGTGAATGAAAGTTAAACAGTGAAGTCAGCAATATTCCAGCATCACCACGGCAATAAATAATAAAGTCGGGGACAGGGTATATGGACAGAGTATATGGAGAGGGTATATGGACAGAGTATATGGAGAGGGTATATGGACATGGCAGGTATGTAGTGCTGAAACACTTTCAGATGTTGGTGACACAATCAGTTCAAATTCTACTAGTGAGGTGAGGTGAGGTGAGGTGAGGTGAGGTGAGGTGAGGTGAGGTGAGGTGAGGTGAGGTGAGGTGAGATTGTATTTAACGTCACATTCAAGATTATTGCATCTAGATAGCATTGTGCATACATGTGCGTGCGAGCGTGCGTGCCTGTCTGCCTGCGTCTGCATGTGTGTCTGGCTGCTTATACTAGTCCATTTTATAGTGGTAGCCCAGTACTTGTTTTTGCTCCTAAATGCCGAGCACCAGGCAGGGTAACAACAAGCACCATCCTTTACCGTCCCACCAGGGGATTGAACCATCAACCTTCCACTATCCCAGTGTTATAGGTATGTGTGTGAGTGAGTGAATGAAAGTTGCAGCAATATTCAAGTATCACCCCAGCAGTAAATAAACAAGTCTGGGACATGATATATGGACATGATGTGATGAAACACTTCAGATGTTGGTTTGTCAGGAACAACAACACTTGTCTCTTCTACAGACACCGAAGAAGAAATATCGGAAATATACCAAGCAAGTCTACAAAGCTATGACAACTCTAGATTCCTCCTGAAAATGAAGATTTTCTCTGGAATCCTTTGTATCATATGTTGCCATGGTTGCAAGACAATTGAAACAAAAAAAATAAACATAGACCTAAATGTCAGTGGTGGTAAGCACTACCGGGAGTTTGGCAATAGGGGGCGCTTATTGTAACCAACCACAAGTTACATTTGTTGTCAGAGACATCGCGACGTTTGAAGCTTGAAAGAAATGGTATGGATTTTCCATAAATGACTTTGGATAAAAAAAGAGATAGCTAACCCATGCCCTACCACATACCTAACCCTAAGGATCGTATAGGGGTGCTTGATAAGAAATGGGTACCTAACCCTAATGATCGTAAAGGGGTGCTTGATCGGAAAGGGGTACCTAACCCTAATGATCGTAAAGGGGTTTCGGAAAGGGGTACCTAACCCTAATGATCGTAAAGGGGTTGATCGGAAAGAGGAACTGTCATGTACATCTATTTGAAGATTATGTAGACTTGCTCAGAGGCCCATATTCAGCCCCAAACCTGTAGCAAATGACTGTACAAATTCCCAATTTGAATCTAAAATTTCCCAATTCTTCAGAAAGTATGAATGTTATAACATGACAGATATCACAGTTTGAACACTATTACTTTTTTCTTCCTGCAGAGGGAACAAATAACACTTTTTTGGAATTCTAGATAAATTCTTGCTGTTATAGGAGCGGGGTGTTTAATACCACAAATACAGGACAGAACAGGACACCACATGACAAGTATTATTGAGTACAATGAGGGTATAAAATCACCTACCTTTCACATTCTTCCATAAAGGAAGAAAATATCAGGGGCTGTGGTAAGTTGTGTCAGGAGATTGTGTCGGCGGCCACAGAGCCATATTGATGAAGGACTGCAACAATGTTCAACACCATGAGCACAAGTGATTCACAGCCAAAACAACATTAACCATAATTAATCTACAAATCTTAACACTCTGATACCTTGGAAACCAACACACAAAAATCAATTTCTTGGAAATTTAGATGTAAAGGTTTCAATAAATGTCACTTTTCATTGGTTCATGATACTTGAAAAATTACAGAACTGTTACCATGGTTACAATCAAGTGGAAACACAAAGAGACCAATGTCAACAATGTTATTGACTTTAAGGTCAGGGTTTTAGAAGAAAAAAATGGCAGATGTTAAAGGAATAATAATCGATGATACAATTAACTGTTTCCTTTGCATTTTATGCAGCATGACAGGATTGGGTTGGGGAGCCAAGGGGGGGAGGGGCCAAGGGGGAGAGGGCCGGGGGGGGGGGGGGGGGGGGGTGTGACATCGGTTCGTCCTGTACAGCAGCAATGGAGTAAAGACAAACAAATGGATCAATGAATGGTGTATATTGATTAATGATAATAAAGTGCAGTTTGTTTGTCGGATGAAATACGGTAGTTGCATACACTGTTATAGGGCGTGGTCAGTGTGTGAAGGTACGCATTTATCATACATACAAGAATACAGGAATGACGCTGCCTACTTCTTCGCCACGGAAAGACTTGCAACGTGCACCAGGGAGCGGCCAAAACAGGTGACATTTTCTGTGATGAAAGGAGAACTTGCAATTGGCTAAGCGAGAACTAGCTTTGGAACAAGCTTCGTCCCTGTTTGACGGAATGGCCGCTCTGTGCGAGAAATAAAAGATGTGGAGCGAAATATACGAATGTACTTACCTCCAGATGAATGTGCATAATCGTCGTCGTCGTCTCCACCATCGATAGAAATGCGACAAGACGGAGCGAGCACGCTTGGGTGTGGTGATGCCAGGACAATCAGAAACGTGCTCCGCCATGGCCAGCCGATGGAGGACGCGACGGCCTTTGGCATTAGTTATCTGGCTTGTGATTGGTGCTTTGCCGCTTCCTTCCGGGTGGCTTGGTGCCGGCTGTCAAAACTGCGTTTTTTGGCGGTCGGTGCAAAGCCCAGATGCTCTCTGTGTAACCGGTGTAGTCAGGTGGTGGTTTTGTGTGAAAAGTGGAAAGAAGAAGAAAAATGGAACAACATGTATGATAAATAAAATATATTTCCTTTATTTGTTAATGCAAAAGATAAAGTACAATAATGTAATAATTTGTTTTACAGACAACAGAAAATGCGAAGGTAAAGAATTAAGGGTATAAAACCTGAAGACAGTTGTAAAATAAATTCCGACAATTCGAAAGAGAGTTAAAGCACCAACTCGCAAGAAAAGCAAGAAAAGCAAGAACTAAATACGCCACACACGTGCAATTGCAAGAAGTATATTGACTGGAAGTAGACTTAATATATTGACTTGAAAAATTGTATTTTATTTTTTAATTTGGTTGTAGTTATTTTTTATGACAAAAATGTGATAAAATGAAAGATAGGACAAGTCAAGTTAAGTTAATTGCGTTTGAAAGCATAGTCGTAATTCTAGGTGAAAGTGGGGAATTTTGAAGAAGCGTGTTAAAATGGCAGAAGCGGGGTGAAAGCGAGAAGAACGGAAAGGGGGAAAAGCGATTAGTCGTAATTCTAGGTGAAAGCGAAACAATAGTGGGTTCAAAGCGGGGCAGAAGCGGGGTGAAAGCGGGGTGAAAGCGGGGCCCGGGTAATCGAGGCCGAAAAATATAAAGGGAGCAAAGCGATTAGTCGGTCAATGAAAATGGAGGGATTGGATTGGCGAGGGTTGAGGGGTGAGAGTTGAGTTGGGGGTTCATGGAATAAGTAAGAAGTTCCTTAAAAAAAAGTTCCTCCTAAAAGGGGGGTTTGCACCCACTGAAGGAGCCTCTGGGCCAAAGTGGGCAGTGCCAAGTGACTGCGGACAAAAACTGTAGGCATGAGCACTTCTGAAGGAACCCCAAAGTACCCAAAAGGGGATTTACCGACGGTTGTGAATTGTCTGGAAAACACCCTTTCTATAAATAAATGTTCGGATATACCGCGAGATTACTAAGATTACTGGTGGCCACATTAGCTGTGTTAAATAATACATTCTAGCTTATGTGTGTACAGGATCGTTTGTCAGGCCATGGGATGATTTGTTTGCAGGTTATAAGCCCGCAACATTCCCCGTTAACCACCAGTCCAGGTTTTCTTCCGGGGTCTTAAAATGGAATACCACACGTACGTTGCAGGTTGCATGATACTTCCAGTTTTGTAAATACGCAAACGATGCCTAAACCACAAAGACAGATACTATTGGTAAATTCGAAGACTGAAAGAGCAACTCTATTCGTTGGGTATAAATAATATTTGTGCAATATTATGTGGTATATGTATATAGATCTTACCATTTCTCAGCGCACATTTTGAACTATAAAATATGAATTGCGCTTTATCGGTCATTTTGTCAGAACATTTTATATGATCAACTATTAAACTCGTGACACACATTTATTAACGTGTTCACATGTGCTGTGCCTACAGGCATGCCAAGCGAAGGTTTGTTGGAGGTCAAGGTACAAGCAGCACTACATGTTGTATTAATGGATTACCGAACTGATTAAAGACATACTTCTCTCAGAATGTCACTTCGAAACACGTTGCAGAGTCTTTCTCAGTATTTAACTTGTATTAGTGACTAAAACTCATACAGCATGGCAGGGAGGCTGAATGGCAGTTTTGCTCTGGTTTATGTTGCACAATGTTGCACAATGTTGCACACGCACGCACGCACGCACGCACGCACGCACGCACACACACACACCCCCATCCCACACACCCCCATCCCCCTGGGCTGGGCTGGGCTGACAGGCATATTCATCGTCTCACTGACTTAGTTAACCGCCCCCCGCGGCCTGTCCTTGTGAGGGGGATGTTCATATGACTAAAGTGAGTGAAGCGCCAGAGAAATATCTTTAAATCAGCCGTTTACCGCCCCCAGTGGCCTGTGCTTGTGGTGAGAAGAGTTGTTGATATGACCGAACTGAACTGAACTGAACTGAGTGAAGCGCCTGAAACCAAGTTGAATACGGCGGCTTCAAGCCTGATCCTAGGTGTGAGGTCTAGCAAACAAAGGATTTTGTATTACTTTTGTTTTCTAAGAACACCATTCATGTTTTATTTAAGGACAGGTAAACGATTCATTCAGCTGTGTACGTATATTTCTATAAAAGTTGATCTAAAAACCAAAGAGAGACAGCCGGTTTCAACCCATAAACGTAGTAATGTGAGAGTGACACGCTACCGCCTGCGCTACAACCACACATGAAATAGATTTTGCCATTTTCCTGCTTCTACCTCAACAGTTTGGTAGAGTTAAAGCTGTGGTAATGCGCGGGAATATACAAATTGTGTGTGTGTGTGTGTGTGTGTGTGTGGGGGGGGGGGGGGGGGGGGGGGGGGAGTGTTAGCATGCCCAAGCATCAATGGCACTGATGTAGAATATTCACGATAGACATGTCAAACGAATGCATGCGAGAGAGGAAAGTAAACGGTTGGATAAAATGGGTGAGGATAATAATAGAGAGCTCGGAAAGAACATGGTCAAATTGGGGTAGGTGGGGAGAGACGAAAACAGATCCCCTTTGAGAGTGGTTCTAGACGATGGAAATGTGTCTGAGAAATGGAGTGATGTACTAGATAAGTCGAAGAATGATTTTTGTTAACTGTTGAATGGTGACGTCAGGATGTAGAATGTCAAGCGTGACAGTGAGACTGTTGACACGTGTGTTGTTCGACGCTAAAATCACTCTGTTTGAAGTAACTAGAGCGGTTCTTAGAAGTCACGGTGGCAAGGCTCCTGGTGTTTACGGTATCCGGATGGAATGTCTTAAATAACAAAATGGTATTTCGGCTATGCACACTATTTTTAATATCTGTTTTAGCACAGGGGAAATACCTGCATACGAAAGTGTTCTATTTTAGATCCAACCGGATCCGTTATCGTAGAGAGGTTTGACCCTCACCAATGTATGTATATTGTAATATCTTAAATAACCTTCTGCAATGTTGGGCTGAAAGTACAGGAGCTCTAAAAGATGCACAAAATTGGCTCCGCAAGATCAACTTACGGATCATATTCACTCTGTGTTCTAATTTTAAATAAAAAAAGGTATTAAAAAAGACACTTTTTTTCTGCTTTTATTGACTTTCATAAATCGCATGACAGCATTAACAGAGGTGTGCTGTGGGAGAAATAAAGTTACATTGTTGTCAAAGGGAAAATGTTTCTTGCACTTCAATCTTTATATCTGAATGCAGCGTGGTATAAATGGTATGCATACACCCTGGTTTAATGTTAATCGGGGTTTAAAACAAGGATGTTTACTTTCGCCAACTCGGTTAAACCTTTTTATGAAGTATTTGCTTGACAAGCTAAATGAAACTGGTTTTGGTATTTGTGTTGATGATCTTTTTTGCTTGCAGAATAGGCAGATGATTTGAATAGTCTATTACATGTTTTGAATACTTGGTGTGTAGACAACAGGATCCTTATTTATAACGACTGTATGAAAAAGGTCAAGCAATTGAACAGAGTGAGTAAATATAGAAGTAACTATGTAGATCTATGTATAAATGAGTAACTATGAATAAATATTTGGACAATAGAATGAAGGAATGTGAAAAAGGTATGAACAGATGGTCTATTATCACGATAATGCGAGCCAACATAAAATAAGGACTTCGTCTTTCCGCCACGCACTAAACTTGGATACGTCTATTGAAGAATTATAATTTACTCCAAACTGGTTTACTTTCATTCTCTGCTCGACATTTGAAACGTTAACAAGACATCTCGACCACTGGTTGGAAGACCTTCAGCCGGGTTAAAACCTGTGACGTCAGAACTGGCGATAATGACGTCATACCCTTTGTACTTGAACTTTGTGGCCTTGGTCCTGGTACAGCTGACAGTGACGCTTTATGTGGTCAAATTTCAGTTTCGATTCGGCCAGAAAATTGGTCAAGAGGGGACGTTTGTTGCCCACTGTCAGTAGGTGTGACTTGTTTCTGAATTAAAGAAGGGCCATAAGTTTACTCCTAATTTACACGCATTAATACGGACAAGGAACGGGTTTTTTAACATGAGCCAAAGAATTTTTAAAAGTTTGTTGATAACCTGGAACGTCACGTGACGTCCGCCATAATGGTCAGAAGCTACAGAGGCGAGAATAAAAAAAGCATCCTGTGGGTTCTCGGTAAACCTCAAATTGACAACATTGGTATGTACGCTACCTAATTTGCCTAAAACTGGTACCAACTAGAAAAGTATTTTTCTGAGTTAATTTAGCCTATTTAGTTTACCAAAATAAAGAAATAATGGCAAATAAGTGGAATAAAGAGAAAGGGAACTGGGTGTAATTGCTGTCGTCACCCGAGGTACCCCAGGAGTAAAACCCACAATTAATACGTGACTCCATATTTACCGCCATATTCTTCAAGGAAATATTGGTGCAGACCCCATGTGTTAAATAATTATTGTTTACATGGACAGCCTGGCTTCAAGTGATATGTTTCTTACAAAGGTTTGTGTGAATATAAGGTTCAACTGTGAGAGTGGTGCCAATAGTGGCCTTGTAGACACCCAAACGACAAATAATTTAAATTAATCATTTTATTTTCAATCAAATTTAAATTGTTTTGCGGTGCCAACTTTGTTCATTTTGTTGAATTTTTAACACTTTCCATAACATACCATAACATACCATACCATAACATACCATACCATACCATACCATACCATACCATACCATACCATAACATAACATAACATAACATAACATAATAACATAACATAACATAACATAACATAATAACATAACATAACATAACATAACATAACATAACATAACGATGCAATTAGAAGTTTTCTTGGAACCAGGTTGCCAAATACATGCACAGACAAATACATGCACAGACATATACACACATGTAGCAAAGACACACATATCGTGTGTATAGACATGTTTACTGCTCTGTCATTTCTGGGGTATTTACTAGTTTACTATATGCATCACATGCAAGTAAAACATTAATCTCGTACATTTTGTCGTTTAGCTACAATGAGGACAGTCTTAAATTTTACGGTACGGTACGGTACGGTACGGTACGGTACGGTACGGTACGGTACGGTATGGTATGGTATGGTATGGTATGGTATGGTATATTAGTGTATATTCCTGTTTCTGTCATAAGTCTAAAATTCTCAAATATAAAATCTTGTGAAACAAATTCTCAAATGTAAAGGTAAAGGAATAGCAATGCATAAATATGTTTCCACATGTACTCTTATGTAACACATAGTTAGCACATTGATGTGAATAGTGTAGTGTAGTGTAGTGTAGTGTAGTGTAGTGTAGTGTAGTGTAGTGTAGTGTAGTGTAGTGTAGAATACCAGTTTTGTTTAAAATTATAAAGAGGTCAAATTTTAAATAATGTGATAAAAATGATAATATCCATACAAAACCAAACCCAAATTGAAATAGAATATGTTTGATATGTGTAGCCCATGTGACTCTGCAAGCAAGCATCATCAAGAGACTTTAACATTAAATAACATTGATGAGGTAGCCTATTTCTATCTAGAGTGATTAATCTACACCAGTACTTAACTGCCAGTGCGTGCAAGCTGAAGTGGAGCTCTACCACCCAGTAAGTACCATACTATTGCATGTACATTTACCAATAATCTAATCTCCATTAATGAACATTTCCTGTTACCTTTAAATAACCGAAACCGGAAAACCGGAAAACCGGAAAACCGGAAATCCGGAAATCCTGTGTACAAAGAACCGGAACCAGAAATAATGCAAACCGGAACTCGACATCAGGCAAACCGGAACTCGACATCAGGCAAACCGGAACCGGAAAACAGACAACCCGGAAGTCGGCATCAGACAAACTGGAACCGGAACTCGACATCAAACCGAAACTCGACTTCAGACAAACCTGAACCGGAAATAAGACAAACCGGAACTCGACATCAGGCAAACTGGAACCGGAAAAAAGACAAACCGGAACTCGACATCAGGCAAACCGGAACCGGAAAAAAGACAAACCGGAACTCGACATCAGGCAAACCGGAACTCGACATCAGGCAAACCGGAACCAGAACCGGAAAACAGACAAACCGGAAGTCGGCATCAGACAAACTGGAACCGGAAAACAGACAAACCGGAAGTCAGCATCAGACAAACTGGAACCGGAACTCGACATCAAACCGAAACTCGACTTCAGACAAACCGGAACCGGAAATAAGACAAACCGGAACTCGACATCAGGCAAACTGGAACCGGAAAAAAGACAAACCGGAACTCGACATCAGGCAAACCGGAACCGGAAAAAAGACAAACCGGAACTCGACATCAGGCAAACCGGAACCGGAAAAAAGACAAACCGGAACTCGACATCAGGCAAACCGGAACTCGACATCAGGCAAACCGGAACCAGAACCGGAAAACAGACAAACCGGAAGTCGGCATCAGACAAACTGGAACCGGAAAAAAGACAAACCGGAAGTCAGCATCAGACAAACTGGAACCGGAACTCGACATCAAACCGAAACTCGACTTCAGACAAACAGGAACCGGAAATAAGACAAACCGGAACTCGACATCAGGCAAACCGGAACCGGAAAAAAGACAAACCGGAAGTCGGCATCAGACAAACTGGAACCGGAAAACAAACAAACCGGAAGTCGGCATCAGACAAACTGGAACCGGAACTCGACATCAAACCGAAAGTCGGCATCAGACAAACTGGAACCGGAAATCAGGCAAACCGGAACTCGACATCAAACCGAAACCGGAACTCAATCAGTCCGGAACCGGAAATAAGACAAACCGGAAGTCGACATCAGGCAAACCGGAACCGGAAATCAGGCAAACCGGAACTCGACACCAGGCAAACTATACCGGAAATAAGGCACAACGGAAGTCAACATCAGCAACACAAGAACCGGAAATCAGGCACACTGGAACCGAAATTCAGCACACCCAGCTCACCTCACACAGAAAAATAGTGTCGAGGCTCTGAACCCTAATTCTGTTTACCTCACATAGTGTATTGTGAAAAATGATGGCGAGGCTCTCAACCCTGATCCTGTTTACCTCACTCACTCAGTGTATTGCGAAAAATGGTGGTAGAGACGATAGAAATTGTTCAAAGGTAATATTGTAAGTTTATTCTAAATCATGGTAAATCAATGTTGTAGTCTGAGCCGAATATGTGTGAGTGAGTGAATTAATCTTAAACGTTGCATCGGCATAATTTCAGCCATTAGCGACGTGCCGAATGTGATTGTTCTCTATTTAATGTTAAATATTATACAAATTGTAAACTACTGTTTACACTAAATGACAATGCCTACTTACAGATACCTCTACATAGCTCCAGGTAACATTTTGAGCAGTTGAGTTTTTACTCGAAGGTTTCTATTTTAATTGGGTTATTACACTTTTCGATTTTAATATTTAAAAAATTAAATTATGTTTCTGTTTCAGAAAAAAGGCTGTATTTCAACTGTATTTTAGTATATCAAGTAGGCCAGTACCATGTGTACAGCTGGAGAACATTTCTGAATGAATGTTGTGTTATTTGGGTCGATTGAAACTTACAGGGGACTGACAAGTAAGTGCCAAAAACCCACCATGTTTAAAAATGTTCTGCTAAGCAGCTGGGACCACACCAACTGCATTATTTTATTCAGGAGGTGATTCACCTGATTCATTTAGTCACTTATGATAATCTGAAACAAAATATATCAAAAAGTCGATGTGTGTGTCTAGTAATACTGGATTTATGAATGTTACTGGTTCCATAGTAAGCCCACACATTGGTTAATTTTAATGCTCTTTTTTATAAATGCGACAGAAACTGCAGCTAATGAGAAGTGTTTCCCCATTATTTAAAAAAATGATTTCCATTCTGAGATTCTTCCTTTACTAACGTCGGTGTGTAGTATTGTTTCTTTCAGCGCACATGGTCAACAAAAACATTTACCAACCAGTCAGAGATCGGACACATCGAAATAACTTCATTCAAAATAACTTTCACATTTTGATGGGCTTCACGTTTTTCTATAATTACTGTCATGTAAGCAAACAACATATTCATCTGTGTCGTTTGCTGCACCAATTTTCTTCCCCGGTGAATTCTTCAATATTCTGATGTGTCTGGTTTCTATAAATACACAGTCTATTTGAACACTTGGCAATTTCCAGAGAATGACTTTAACTGGAAACCAAACCAAACCAAACAAAACAAAACAAAACAAAACAAAACACCCTCAAGACACTCTGTAATCTCACCCATCTCATTTTTCATTTCTTTCAGGTTGGTGAGTTTTTTTAAGTGCACGCAGAGTTTGTAATACACTTACTAGCTTGTCAGTGTGCTGACCCTGTGCTCAGAACTCATCAGTTCTATCCTCGACAATCACAATGGAAAGTTATTGCAATACTCCAGCTATATGACGGTGGTCTGTAATAATCGAGTCTGGATCAGACGATCCAGTGATTAATATCATGAGCATCGGTCCACGCAATTGGGATCGATGACATGTATAAACAAACTCTGTTTTAGATTACTATAACACAGTAACGTCACTTAACGTTTTTACTTGGGTTTGAAGCTGTATTTGTTGGTTTGTTGTTTAACGCCGCACTCAGCAATATTCTAGCTATAGGATGGCAGTCTGTAAATAATGGAGTCTGGACCAGACAATCCAGTGATTGACATCATGAGCATCACGCAATTGGGAAAGGAAGACATGCATCCAACAAGTCAGCGAGTATGATCACCTGATCCCAGGCATGGGTTGCTGAAGACCTATTCTAAATCGGATCTTCACGGGTCCCCCCACTGATACTATTTCAGTAACCTAGGCAAAGGCATGTGCAAAGCTGAAATAAGTTAACTTCTGATTATAAGACAATTATGATTAATAATCAGGGAATAAAAAAGAAAATTGTGTACATTTGTTTTGTAATATTATTATTTGCGCCACATCAACTAAATATAACGAATACGTTACAATAAAATACCATTTTCACTAAGGTAGGTTATAAATGATTCGAGAGGCACGGGTGGCCAGGTCGTCTAAGGCGCCGCAATTCGCTGTTGCGCGCCAGAGACCAATGATCATGGTTTGAGATCATTGATTCGAATCCCGGTTCACCCCGATTATGTTTCTATGTTTGGCAGCACCATATCCGTGCTCGTGCTGTCCTCCCATATTAGGCTGACACGGTGTGATATAACTGAAAAACTGTAAAAGGAGATGTCAAAAGAAACTCATTCACTCTAAAGACAACACCTATTCGCGCATTTACAATCAGATCATCCAAGCTCAAACGTCCTTTATTATTCCGAAGTATACACATTACACTTTCACGACGTAAAACAGTTCCAGGTCATTAACCAATGCGTCATGGTCTTTGGAATCCCAGTTCTGATGATGAGCAAAGCCCCAAACCTATCCCAATTGCGTACATCGGTGCCCATGGTGTCAATCACTGGACTGTCTGGCCCAGACTCAATTATTCACAGATGTGCCGTCATATAACTGGAGTATTGCGGCGTAACAAACAATAATATGAATATGTACGGGAATATACAAATTGCTCCGGTTGGGTTTTCGGTTACCGTTGGAACGATGCTATCGTTCAATGACAGGAGTATTCACTGTATCACTGGCTGAACCGCCGTCATATAGCTGGAATATTGCTGAGTGTGGCGTTAAACAACAAACCAACCAATCACTGGCTGAGCGACCGACCGACCGACCGACCGACCGACCGACTGACTGAAGCGGGTGACACATATCTGAAAATAGCCGTTCACCGCTGGCCAGGTCAATGTGTGAGAGAACATACATACTGAAGCGGCCGAGAAATATTTGAAAACAACCGTCTACAGAAAACCAAGTCTGACACTCTGACACCGTGGCTTTAAACGCCTGATGCTAAGTATGAGGTGTAGCAAATAACTTCTGTTTTCCACGTGCTCTAATGTAACGCCATCGTAAAAAAATCACTCAGCTGTGCATTTATAATATCCACAAAATAAATTAATAATTTAATTTTAAAGGAATATTACGAGCAAGGATTCGGACTCACAATCTCTGTTTTCAAAACTTTGACTCGCTACCGACTGCACCACAAACAGACAGAACATTGGTGAAGTAATTTTCCTTGTCATACCTACTCATTTTGAGCGGATAGCGAAAGCAATTGAACATGCTATATTAGTAGATTTAATATGAATATGTACGGGAATATAAAACATGTTATTCGATTGCTCATTCGTGAGTGTTGGGAAACTGTTGGCCGCGGTCTGTTGATGCAAAGACCAGGGTCTCGTTCCTCAGAGCGATCTCAGTGCCATGCATGATTGTCGTAAACCTGTGTTAAGTATGGGAGTTACGATCATCTTAGCGCTAAGATCGCTTTGTCGCACAGGGCCCAGACTATGAAATAGCAGAATGCTGGGGGATGTTTTCAAACCAAGGGTTATTTTGTGATGGAACACAGGCCCGGAGGAGCGTTTCTCAGGGTTGGAGCGGCCGAAACATACATGCAGGTTGAAAATGAAAGCCGAAGACAAGAAATTTGTGGAACCCAGGAGAGCGAAAAACAACAACAGGCGAGCGAGCCTGCACGTTGGCTGTTTCAAGGTTGTCTATAATACTGCCCCATCCCCTAAACCCGCTCCTCTTGATCTGGTTGGAGATCTGATTTTTATATGAAGACTAGATATTTTGTTTGCTGAAGAGTCAGAAGTATTCTTAATTGTTTCTGACACAATGCTTCGTATCCCATTTGGGTATCGATGCTCATGGTGTCAATCACTGGATTGTCTGGTCCAGGCTCGATTATTTACAGACCGCCGTCATATAGCTGGAATATTGCCGAGGGCGGCGTTAAACAACAAACAATAACAACATCTTAACATCACATCACATCACATCACATCACATCGGTCGCATCACACTTTTAATTACTGCACTATGCACTCCTTGTAACAATCGGAATACCCCAGATAGGGCTATTACCTTTACAATTGTTCTTTCGTAAGAGGCCTCTGTCACAACTGTTCAAATAATGAGAGGCAAGCCACTACATTACAAAAAAAACCGCTACAGGTTTTCCTTTGGGATTCAGGGCCAGAAAGCCACCCCAAAACCTCATTCTGGTCACAAGACTACTGAACTTGCAATCGGGCTAAGGCATGTGACCTCGGCGATTGTGTGCTGTGCTGTGCTGTGCTGTGCTGTGCTGTGCTGAGCTGAGCTGAGCTGTGCTGTGTATCCTGGTGTTCTGGATTTTTGCTCATGATTTCGGCCTCCGGTTTGTCATCCTTGACTGCACGCATTATGTACATGTGGCTGGCATATCATTGATTTGCTTGTTTGTTTGTTTGCCTGTTTGTTTGCTTGCTTGCTTTGCATTGGGTTGGGTTGGGTCGGGTTGGGTTGGGTTGGGTTGGGTTGGGTTGCCGCTGGGTCGAAGCTATTGCTCCATGACATTGAATTCATTGTCTCACTGACTGAAGATGCGGGGTAGAATGCGACTTCAGCAACACATGCTTGCCGTAAAAGGGCGACTAAGCTTGTCGTGAGAGGCCACTGACAGGATAGGGTGGTCAGGCTCGCTGACTTGGCTGATGCATGTCATTACATCCCATCGATGCTCATGGTATCAATCACTGGATTCACTGGCCCGGGCTTGATTATTTACAGACCGCCGTCATATAGCTGAAATATGGCTGGCGTTAAACAAACAAACAAACAAACAAACAAACAAACAAACAAACATTGACTGACTGACTGACTGACTGACTGACTGACTGACTGACTGACTGAAGGGACTGGCTAACTGAAAATTAGCCGTTTGGGACCCAGCAGCCTGTGCTTGTGGAAAGAGGGGCTGAACGTGGTGTTCATTGTGATGGAACTGACTGAAGCGGCAGAGAAATATTTGAAAACAGCTGCTCACAGAAGCCAAGTTTGAAACTCTGTCTTCAAGCCTGGTCCGAAGTATGGTGTAGCAAACAAATAATTTACATTGCTTCTGTTTTAAACGTGCTCTAATGATGTCTTTTAAAATTTTAAGGCCCCTGTAAAAGGTTCATTCAGCTTTGCATGTATATATCTACAAAAGATCATTTAAAATCTGGTGTCAAGCAAGGATTCGAACTCACGATCTGTTTTCAAAAACTGAGAGCGCTGCCCACTGTGCCACGAACACACTTATATTTGACGATGTAATTTTCGTAGTCATACCTAAACATGTTGAGAGGTTCGCGACAAGAATTGGACATGCTAGATTTAATATGAATATGTACGGTAATATACAAATTGGGGCTCGGGCTGGGTTGGTTTGGGTTGGGTTACCGTTTGGACGAAGCTAGTGTTCCATTGACAGGAGTTTTCGCTGGCTGACTGACTGACTGACTGGCTGACTGACTGACGGAGGCAGCTTTGATACAGTGGCTAAGGGCTATCCGAAGTGTAGCAAACAAATGCTTCTGTTTACCACGTGCTCTAATGATCGGTGTATAAAATTTAAAGCCACAGTGAAAGGTTCATTCAGCTATACATGTGTATTGTCTTCAAAATATAATTAAAGGATTGTTTCAAGCAAAGATTCGAAATCACGATCTGTTTTCAAAACGTTCACTCGCTACCAACTGCGCCACGAATACGCATGAAATTAACATGTAATTTTCTTAGTCATGCCTGAACATTTTGAGAGCTATACACAGGAGCCGCAAGTAATGCATTCTTAATAAGAAGGGGGCGTGGGTCTGAAATATCAAGATATATATATTCAATAGAGTGAGTAAATATAAAAATAATATGTAGATGTACTTATATAATTTGTGTATCTGTATGAATGAATTTAAAAAAAGAATTAAAAAGGCACACAGCTTCCTGTCATTCTAAATGTATCTGGTCAATAATGCGAACCAAAATCAAATAACGATTTCGTCTTTCCGCCCCAAGTCACTGAACATCGATACGTCTATAGAAGAGCGCACAGAATGTTTTAATCAAAACCAGTCTGCTTGAACTTGTTTTTCTCTCCCTGCGCGATATTTTAGACGTTAGAGACGGAACCAAGCTTACGCTAAAGTCTTCACGACACTGGTTGGACTACCTACAGCCGACTAGAAAACTGTGACGTCAGAACTGGCGATGATGACGTCACAATCCCTGTACTTGAACTCTGTGACCTTGGTCCTGAGACAGCTGACAATGACGCTTTATGTGGTCAAATTTCTGTTGAATTTGGCCAGAAAATGGGTCAACTTAAAGATGACGTTTACTGCCCAATGCGTCAGTGTATGGGGCCAGATTTGGAATTGAAGAAATGTCATAATTTCACTTGTAATTGATATGTATTAATAAGGCCAGGGATTGCTTTTTGAAAGGAGATACAGAAAGAAAAAGACATATTACGTTGATAAAATATCTATAACGTCACGTGACCACCGCCATACTGGTCTGAAGCTGGACCCAGAGGCGAGGCCACAGTGACAGAAGTACAAACATAGGATGAGCAATGGTTTTAGTCGCACTGTTTTCGCTTCTCTTCCAAAAAAGAATACTGGCACGGGGTACAAAGTACACTGTCCTTGCCTTGTCTTTTATTTCAAGCACAAGCAATGATCAGATAATGTAATCTGAAGTAATGAACAATATTTTTATTACTTAGCTGTTACCATATTAGGTCGGACACCACCGATACTTCCTGATTCAACAGCGTCAACATTACCGCACACATACGCAAAACCACACTACTGTGTATATATACATCACTCTGTGTTACTTCAGTACAAACATAATTTTCCCTAACCGTGAGAGTGCATACCTCTGATTTGTTACATTTTGTTGATGCAATGTTGTTTCACTTCACACATCAGTGCCAGCTGTTTTGTTATTTTAAAACTCGGTAAGATGGAAATTAAAAATAAAACTGAAAAAAATTAAGTCTATCAAACGACGAATTTGCTGTGACCAGAATAAGGATGGCGTTCACGGAGAAAGTATTTCTATGTACAGCTACGTACAGCTACCTATTCCTGCATGTGTTTATTCCAGATATTGTGAAAAAAGCAGGCATGAACATTATGTCAGTGGTGGATACTGTGGGTGGCGTGGGGAGGTTGTTTGTTGGTGTTGTTTAACTCTACATGACTCTACACTTTAATATTCAGCCACATGACAGTGGTCTGTAAATATTCAAGTCTGGACCAGACAATCCAGTGATTGATATGAAGAGCATCGATCCCCACAATATGCCTTACCACTGAGAGTCGTCTCTGTGACAATTTTCAGGAGGGTAGCTGGGGTGGTGTTGTGGTGTGTTGTGGTGGTGTATGTGTGTGTGGCCATACCCCTCACCAGAAACTAAGTAAATATATACTAGTAACATAATGATAGTTAAAGTTAAAACAGTAGAAATATGCAGCCCTGACGGCTTATAGAGCTATCGGAACTAGCTAAGAACTGTGTTAATAAATTCAAGAAAGGATCCCAGGTGTTTTTGGAAAAATCCTTAAAAGGGGGAGAAGCAGTCGTACAATCACCATGAACATATCAGTTGATCAGTGGTGTAACCATTTCAAAAATCTTCTGTAAGTCAGTGACACTGTATTTGATTATTCAACTATGACTGACATGAATTTGTCTCCATCCGACAGAACTTTTTTTACAACTAAATCATATAAACAGACCATTTACATAGGAAGAAATATATTCCTGTTTAAAAGTGTTGAAACCAAATACATTCCCTCCCAGTGGCTAAACAGTATTATTGTCCACTGCACAAGGCAGGAAATATCCAAGAGACTTGTATATAGAGGAATATCCCTTATTGACTTAATTTGTAAAATACACTGTGTTGTATTCAAGAAAAGACTGGAGTTGTGGTGTGATAGAAATAACATGTTATCTAAAATGCAAGCCAGTTTTAGGCAAAATTATTAAACTGTTGACCAGATTACTGTTGATCCAAAAATATTTATCTAAAAAGGGGGAAGATTTTATTGTATATTCAACGATTTTACAAAAGCATTTGATCTTGTCAATCATAAAGTTCTATTCCAGAGTTTAATAATATGGGTATCATGGGAAATTTTCTAAATATAGACATCGTTCAATACATGAAGCAAAAATGTTGAGATGTTTTTATTGTTTGTTGTTTAAGGCAGCAATATTCCAGCGGTCTGTAAATAATAGAGTCTGGACCAGACAATCCAGGGATTAATATCATGAGCATCAATCCACGCAGTTGGGATCAAGGACATTTATCGACCAAGTCAGGGAGCCTGAACACCCGATCCCATTAGTCGCCTTTTACTACAAACAGTCGCCTTTAATGGCAAGCATGGGATGCTGAAAACCAATTCTTCCCAGGATCTTCATTTTTATCTGTCTATTTCTATATCTACATGTCAATGTCTACATCTATATGTCTATGTCTATATCTTTACGTCTATATGTCTGTCTATGTGTATATGTCTATGTCTATATGACTTTGTCTATATGACTATGTCTATATGACAATGTCTATATGCCTGTCTATGTCTATATGTCTATTTCTACATGTCTATATGACCGTGTCTATATATCTTTGTTTATATGTCCATGCCTTTGACTATATGTCTATGTCTATACGACTATGTCTTTATGTTTATATATCTATGTATGTCTATGTCTATGCCTATATATATATTATATATATATATATATATATATATATATGTCTATATGCAGGCTTTCATAACTAAGAGAAACAATATACCAGGGTGAACAATCACCCATATACCAGGGTGAACAATCACCCATATACCAGGGTGAACAATCACCCATATACCAGGGTGAACAATCACCCATATACCAGGGTGAACAACTACCCATATACCAGGGTGAACAAGTGAGTGAGGGGTAGGAGGGTTGGTGAGTAAAGGGTAGGTGGGCAGAGGGGTGAGTGAAGGAGTGACTGGATGGGTGATTGAGGGGTAGGTGAGTGGGTGGGTGAGTAAAGGGTAGGTGGGTGGGTAAAGGGTGAGTAAAGGGTATCTGGATGGGTGGGTGAGTAAAGGGTAGTTGGGTGAGTAAAGGGTAGGTGGGTGGATGTGTGAGTAAAGGGTAGGTGGGTGAGTAAAGGGTAGGTGGGTGGGTGGGTAAGTAAAGGGTAGATGGGTGGGTGAATGAGGAAAGGGTAGGTGGGTGAGTAAAGGGTAGGTGGGTGAGTGAGTAAAGGGTAGGTGGGTGAGTAAAGGGTAGATGGGTGGGTGAATGAGGAAAGGGTAGGTGGGTGAGTAAAGGGTAGGTGGGTGGGTGGGTGGGTGAGTAAAGGGTAGGTGGGTGAGTAAAGGGTAGGTGGATTGGTGGGTGACTAAAGGGTAGGTGGGTGGGTGGGTGAGTGAGTGAGTAAAGGGTAGGTGGATGGGTGGGTGGGTTAGTAAAGGGTAGGTGGATGGGTGAATGAGGAAAGGGTAGGTGGGTGAGTAAAGGGTAGGTGGGTGGGTGAGTGAGTAAAGGGTAGGTGGGTGAGTAAAGGGTAGGTGGATTGGTGGGTGACTAAAGGGTAGGTAGGTGGGTGGGTGGGTGGGTGGGTGAGTGAGTAAAGGGTAGGTGGATGGGTGGGTGGGTTAGTAAAGGGTAGGTGGATGGGTGGGTGAGTAAAGGGTAGGTAGGTGGGTGGGTGGGTGAGTGAGTAAAGGGTAGGTGGGTGAGTAAAGGGTAGGTGGATGGGTGGGTGGGTGAGTAAAGGGTAGATGGGTGGGTGAATGAGGAAAGGGTAGGTGGGTGAGTAAAGGGTAGGTGGGTGGGTGAGTGAGTGAGTAAAGGGTAGGTGGGTGAGTAAAGGGTAGGTGGATTGGTGGGTGACTAAAGGGTAGGTGGGTGGGTGAGTGAGTGAGTAAAGGGTAGGTGGATGGGTGGGTGGGTTAGTAAAGGGTAGGTGGATTGGTGGGTGACTAAAGGGTAGGTGGGTGGGTGAGTGAGTGAGTAAAGGGTAGGTGGATGGGTGGGTGGGTGAGTAAAGGGTAGGTGGGTGGGTGAGTGAGTAAAGGGTAGGTAGGTGGGTGGGTGAGTGAGGGGGGGGGGGGGGGAAGTGGTTCGTGAGGGCTCAATATCCCAACTATGCCATGACCGCTTGTCAATAATATAATCAGGAGCAGGCAAACCAGTGACAGATAGCATGAGAAACAATCCCACCCATTGGGGCATAACGACCTCTGTTGACTTGACATGTAATAAGAGATATCTACTTGGTTATATGGAGTGGTTGAAATGTGTAAAAACCAAATGGTGGTTGCTTAATGATGGAGCCATTTGTGTTTTGTGTATTGAAGTCAACAAGGAAAACAAACAGGGCAGAATTTAAATTTTAAATGGACAATTTATTTTTATTAATCCATGAATGGGTTGATTTATGGGTTGATTTCAATGCCATATTTAAAAGCCCCAGATGATCCCCTCCATGTTCAGCTAAGTATGTCCCAGCAATGTCCCAGCAATGTCCCAGCGATATCCCAGCAATGTCCCAGCACTGTCCGAGTAATGTCCCAACAATGTCCCAGCGATATCCCAGCAATGTCCCAGCACTGTCCGAGTAATGTCCCAACAATGTCCCAGCGATATCCCAGCAATGTCCCAGCAATGTCCCAGCGATATCCCAGCAATGTCCCAGCAATGTCCCAACAATGTCCCAGCGATATCCCAGCAATGTCCCAGCAATGTCCGAGTAATGTCCCAGCGATGTCCCAGCAATGTCCGAGAAATGTCCCAGCAATGTCCCAGCGATGTCCCAGCAATGTCCCAGCAATGTTCCAACAATGTCCCAGCGATGTCTCAGCAATGTTCCAACAATGTCCCAGCAATGTTCTAGCACTGTCCTAGTGATGTCCCAGCAATGTTCCAACAATGTCCCAGCAATGTTCCAACAATGTCCAAGCAATGTCCAAGCAATGCTCAGCAATGTCTCAGCAATGTCCCAGCAATGTTCCAACAATGTCCCAGCAATGTCAAAGCGATGTCCAAGCAATGCGTAGCAATGTCCCAGCAATGTCCTAGTGATGTTCTAGCAATGAACTAATCATCGTTAAATCCTACTTGAAAAGAGAATTTAAATCTAATCTGCCTGTCCGTATACAAGAGTAGTTATTGAGCTATCAAAACAATACCATGGAATTTGATTGGGAACTTTGAATTTCTATGTTAGGTACATACCACTATGAACAAAGTCAAATTCAAACTTGTTGCTATGGAAACGGAAAAAATATATATTCTAAATGCCCCTAAGTAGCAAATGGCACCATTTGGCACAGTTTCAAGTAAGAATACCTATAAGTTTTAGAGATATGGTCCAGACAAACACATCACTATGAACAGAGTCAAAGTTAAACTTTTTGCCATGGAAAGAGGAAAAATTAATAATTCTTAAATTCCTATAAAATAGCAAAAGGCACCAATTCTGTCCTTGATTAATATACGTACGAAGTTTGTATTAGAAATGCTGAATAGTTTATTAGTTCTGCCCGGAAACTTCACCAACCTCCTTTTCAGATACGTTTAACTTGTTTCCATGGAAACGGGAAAATCAAATTTTGAAAAATTCCTAAATAGCAAAAGGCACCACTTGAGCCCTTGGTTAATGCATGTACCAGGTTTGGATGAAAAGTCTTTCACAGTTTTCAAGTTATGCTCTGGAAACGACACCGACCCCCACCCTTTTTGAGACTACGTCAAAATTGTTTCCATGGAAATCGAGAAATTTAATATTTACACAAGTAAAGAATATTAAATTATTCTAAAACTTTGTAACAAAGAGAGTACCCTGGAACTATGGGTTACCATGCAGGAAGATCAAGAGACAGATGAGCACAGTCTGCAACTTAAGCCACTGGCCCCAAGCCCGAGTCTAGTAATGTGCGGTTCCGTCTAGTAGGCTCAGCTAATAAAAGTCCAGAAGATAACACTAAAATGTATCAAACACTTGAGCCAAGTTAGTGCTACTAGACTCAAGTGTTGGCCACAGACTGAATCAGAAACCAAATATGGTTGAGGTGAAAGGACAACATTTAAAGGAAATCATTGTCATGACAACAAGTATCCATGACAACAAGTATCCATGACAACTAGCAGCAATGGAAAGTGTCACCACATTTCATACATGAAGAATAACTCTGTGTGTGTGTGTGTGTGTGTGTGTGTGTGTGTGTGTGTGTGTGTGTGTGTGTGAGTGTGAGTTTCGAGAAAAATGTGTTTAACCTGAGGCTATGTAAACAACACTTAAGACACATCGAAATCGAAATCTACACATGCAATGATGCATCTGGCCAATATACAGTCTCTTTTGACCATTTGACTCATCTCCAGAAGGTGACTTTTACCAGAAAACACATAAACCACCGTTTTGACACCCTGTAATCTAAATCTACACATGCTTTGATGACAGATCTGGTCACTGTATAAGTCTATTGCACCATTTGACCATTTCCAGACATTGCCATTAACCTCAAACCAAAAAGACATGCTTAAGGTGAGGTGAAATGGGGTTTAACGTCGCGTCCAAGATTATTGCACTTATATAGCCACAATGCTGGGAAATTCAAAACAAATTGGGCTTTCAGATTTGAAGTTTATTGACGGTGAGTTGTTTGCAGACCTATGCTCATAGCAAGTGATAATTGCAGAGTTTGATACATAACATGGAATTTGGTTGTGACACTTATGACATTAATTCATAAAAGAGGCTGGACTCAGTGAGCTTGCTTGAACTGGTACCCCTGCATTGTTTACATAGTCCAAGATATAAATGCCAGGTCCATATTTGGTATTTTAACTACTGGAGGGCAAGTACCAATGTTGATGCTTTCATTCCAAAGAAAAGTTCATATAGACAGTATTTCGAACTTACTCTGGAAACATGGAGACATTGAAAGAATTTGAAAACATATTTAAAAGTGGCACATAAAGCTTGGAACTCAGGCCAAAAATTCCCCAATAAAAAGCAAAGCAACTTTAAAGTGCCCAAAACTGTCAGGTTGACAATGGAGATCCACAAGAAGGTGTGCAGTGTAGGGGTGTCTGGTGTCCAGCAAGACCAAACACTTACAAGTGAGCTGTACGGTCTGTAAGGCCAAGGAAGAAAAACACCCCTAAGGAGGATGAGACTTCCCTGAAACCAAAAAGTGAAAGGTCATAACACTTTAATCTATTATTCCTTTGGCCCAGACTCTGAAAGACTTGCAGGAAATAAAAGTGCCCAATGTTAAATGATTTTGGTGGCTAAACAAAATTCAAGTATTTGTCTTTTAATGAGGCCACTTCATAAACTTTCAATTTTATTGACAGTTTTCAGTTGTTAGGTATAACAAGGGATCAAATTCACACACATTTGAGTGTTTCATTCAATACCATATGCAAAAAAATGATTTTACGCCCTAATTAAGGGCTTAAAGGGCAAGTTCACACGGAAATGAACCAATTTTTCTTGTACTTTTTCCACATTAAAAGTGTTAACATAGAAGTGTCATAGACAAAAATATAAAAACATCATATTTAATTAACATATTTTTTGCATTAAAACGATTTATATTTTTCACATTTACCAAGTGTTCTATTTCCATAACAAAAACACCATGGCTTATGCCCCTTGCAATATGACGTCATTGGTGCCAATTGATAAACATTATGACGTCATCATGCTTTGTTAGAGCCGCTTCACGTGGTGTAGGTACAGTTTTGTGATTCTAGCGTCTCAGATGCCAGCCAGAATTGTGTTATGCTGAGTCACCACTGCGCCGGAGTGTGTCGTAGACCATGTTGTTTTACCGCAAACTGGTCCTTGATATCTTTTGCGTTGAGAATAGACAGGGACTCAGTTGAATTGGCACCAATTACGTCATAATCTAAGGGGGATAACTCAGGCCTATTTCGCTCGTAAAAAGAAAGCCTCATAACGACATATCATTTTCACATTATTGTGAGCTTCCTACTTTCACTGTGAAAAAAAATGAGCGTATATTTTCAAACACAGATACTAACTAATTCTAAAATTGCGTTTTGTTTAGAAAAAGAAAGAAAGTGATTTTTGCGTGTACACTTCCCCTTTAAGAGGGAAAGAAATAGAAAAAGAATTTGATACGCCAGGGGAGATAATTCAGAAATGTCAAACACTATCACATGCTTAAAAGGTTCCTTTAGAAGATTCTAAAGAAGTCAATGGATTTTGTTGATCTGAAGGGCTGCTGCTGATGTTTATCAGTTGTTGCATGTTGGGGAGATGGACAAGGGGGCATTCCGTGCCAAGACTTTGCCAATGTGAAAGGGTAACCTCGTCATGGACACAGATTACTAACAGCAGTGGGGCCTTATCTGGACAGAGAGAGTTAAATGTACTGACTGTACCTACCTGTTGAAGTACTGTAAACTGTACAAGGAGGTAGAGGGTGGTGAGGTGAGAAGGGGACGTCTATCTTCCACTGCCAATACCGGACTACAGATAGGCCTCTCAAAATGTCCAACTGGACGTGAGAGTTTCCGGGTCCATTGCATGAGTACAGATATACCTCCACCATCCCGTCCAGGCATGCAGAGAGCTGCCAACAGAGTTAGTGATGATATTAAATCTCAGAACACAAAGGTTGGTTGGTTGGTTGGTTGGTTAACACCACACTCAGCTATATTCCAGTGATATGATGGTGGTCTGTAAATAATCGAGTCTGGACCAGACAATCCAGTGATTAATATCATGAGCATCGATCCACACAACCAAGTCAGCAAGCCTGACCACCCAAGCCCGTTAGTCGCCTCTTACGACAAGCAAAGAGCCAGGAGGGTGGAAATTAGGGAAATATATAAATAAATACAGGGGAACAAATTTAAGTAATGTAAGCTTGTCACCTGATGCCATGTGTTCAGGTGTTGGGAAAACCCCTTTTCAGCCAGCCACTCAAGTAACCAATGTGGCCACTGAGATCCAAACTAGTGACCACCAAATTTTGGCTTTAAACACAAAACCAAAACTTTGTTCAAAGCACAGTTTAGTTGACAATATTTCTTGTGTAAACAACCCAGACTGAACATCTGATGTGCACATGTCAGAATCAGTTGGAAATGAAAACAGTCAGCTGCAGTGTTTCAGGGACTTATGGAAAGACCAAACTGAGGAAGAATTTGACAACAGTTGCTGACAGTGCAGTTCACATTGAACTTTATGAAGCAGGTGAAATGGATGTTTGCCCACAAACTTTTCTTGATACACGGCATCAAACAGGCCAGCAACAGAAAGTTTATTAAAAAGTCTAAATTTGTTGTGGATACCTAGAACCAAACAAGATAAACAAAACTTGGCAACTACATTTTCTTTAGACTGTGCATCCAGATGTGCAGGTGAGTTTTCAGCTGCTTACTAAGGTCATGCAGGTGACCTGCCAAGGTTGAAGAAATCTCTCTCCTAGACTTCTGATGCTATTGCAAAATGTTACATGGGGATCACACAAAACGCAGAAAGCAGTCAATGGTTTGCAAGGGGTAGAAGCAAAATTTGTTATTGTACAGTAAATATTTGGATAAAAACTTCAAAATTGGTGACAAAGTCAGAAAACTTTCAAAATTTGAAACAATACACCAACTTTCTTCTCGGCCCTAAACCTGATTGAAAAGACCCAAACCAACCTCAACAGTCAACAGTACTAGTGTGAAGCAACAAACAAGGCAGTGCGCTGGTCATTACCTCGCGATACAACCTCGCGATACAATCTCGCAATACAATCATGTGATACAACCTCGCGATACAACCTCGTGATACAACCTCGCGATACAACCTCATGATACAACCTCGCGATACAACCTTGGATACAACCTCGCGATACAACCTCGCGATACAACCTCGCAATACAACCTCGTGATACAACCTCTCGAAACTTCCATGGTAGAGCACACAGTGCTGTTCATCGCGTCAACGGCGAGAGTCCGGCAAAGTCAATACAGAACTTCGACTAGGGCTTGGGTGCGCTGTCACTGCAAAAGGAAAAATAGATGATGAGATTAGCAAAAGCCATAACAAAATACTGAAAGCTAAAACTTAAAAGAAATCCCAGTAAGTAATGACATGTGACATGTTCAACATTTACATCTATGAAAGGCTCTGGCACAACTGATGCTGATTTAGTGTAATAGAACCTTTAACCAGAAACAGCACAAACACCTCTTACTCTTTCAACACAAGCCAACCAGAGTTATTTCCCTTGGTACATCAAGTTCCCACAGCCAGTGAATGCCAGTACATGAAGTTCCCAGAGACTTGTTAAAGAAAATTATTCCTTTTTTTCAACAGTTCTGGTATATTTATGTTTGTGGCAATACCAACAAGCTACTTATCACTGCAATGCCAAGATTGTGGAGTATTTGAAACTTAATGAATAGATATCTTAATTTCTACCATTCTTTAATTAAAGGTAATTACAGGTGAACGATCAGTTAAAAACAGACAACATAATAGAATAGGAAGCTATAAATAGATTTACTGTAACAGAAAATGTGATAACAGGGAATAAATAGTGTCTTCTGATCTTCGGGCAGCAATGAGGAAAGTCATCTTCCCGAAACAAGGGAGTTTACTGACTATAAAAGCCCAGTTTCAACCCTTGTATAACTAGGCTGGAATTCTGGAGTTACATTGTGGCTAGACTAACAAGTCTTGGCATAGTCCAATCAAAATCGCATAAGAAACTAGGTTCGTAAACAACATGGATTCAAAGAGCAGAAGTTGTTCGACTGCAGGATTTCCAAAACATGTGTACCGTCAACTGGATGTTGACAGATATTTTCCAAATCTTTTCATGTTTCTAATCATGGTGCTCAAAAGATCTGATGCACTTCGCGAGGCAAGACCCATTTTATTTTAATATAGATCTTGATTATCGATTAGATCATCTTGACTATGCGCTGCCATATTGTTTGAAGCAAATGATATGAGTGATATGAGATATGAGTGATATGAGAGGTAGCTATTCAAGCAAGGAAAGCGACTTTTCCTGTGTTAAATATGATAAAGAAATTCCCATCTCTCCCATTTTCTACTGCTGCTAAAATATTTGATTCAAAGATTGCTCCTGTTCTTTTATATGGCTCAGACATTTGGGGATGTGCCTATAGAAAAAGCATTGAAATGGTTCAGAGTAATTTTTTTAAAAGTGTCCTTTCCGTTGGAAAAAGAACATCAACAAATGCAATTCTAGAAGAGCTGGGAAGAACATCACTGTGTGCACACTATTACAGTCGTTGTGTTAAGTACTGGTGTCAACTACTTAGATTACATGAAACAAGATATCCGTTTGCCTGTTACCATATGTTAGAAGCATTTGACGAAAATGGTCAAACTTACTGGGTTTCTTATATAAGACAATTATTGTTTCAAACTGGGTGTGGTTGTATCAGTACTGCGGCTTCATGGTTATATTCAAATGATTTAAAGATATAGAATTTCAAAACTGGCATTACAAATTCACCAATTCTTCTTTCCTTGATGTTTATTCATCTTATAAATCACTACTCGAACCAGAAAAAATCTGTCTACTTTAGCATGTGAAAGAGATCTTCTTAGAACTTTATGTAAGTTCTGTTGTTTAAGCCATAATCTAAATGTACAGAAAACTCAATTAAATACAACCACAGAGTCATCGTTTAGTTTATGTACGAAATGTAACCGTTATGAAATAGAAAATAAATACCATTTTTTTGTTAATTTTTCATTTTTTTATAAAAGCAGTAGAGAAAATTTAATTCCAAAATGTTACCATGTACAACCATCTGTCCCAAAATTGATGTCTTCTATCTACCAGAAATGATTGTGTTATTAAAAACCTGTCCATATATTTAAAAAGACATTTACCTATGTAAATACAAATGTAAAAAAAGATGAACATTTGTTGTAAGAGAATTTGTGCCTGGGCATAGTATATATTATTCCTGTAAATGAACTCTGGGCCATGTGGCCTTCATTCATGAATAAACTTCTTCTTCTTCTTCTGAGAGGTAGGGGGAAACTGATTGGTCAGTTGGAGGGACATAGAAGGGCCATAACTCGTAATAGCCAGTGGTGGCGCTATGATCGAGCCAGGGGTGGAAACTGGACTTTTGTAGTCAGTTACTTCCCTTGCCTCTGGAAGATGACCCAGGCATTGCACAGGTGAGAACTGATATGGAGGTGTGGAAATGCTTCACCTGAAACAATAAATAAAATATTTGTCAAGTAATACATGTTTGATTTCTGTAATATAACTGCTATTTTACCTTTTTGTGTTATATTTTTTAATGGAATAGGGGTGTATCGGCTGCTGCTGCCTACTAGAAGTATACTCGTTAGGCCAGGTAAATTCGTTAGCCAAGGTAAGTAAATATGAGATATAAGACTAAAGGTTGAAATTAATTAGAAAATTATAGTATAGCATACAAAGACAATAGGATTTAAATATTTTATCATCACTAGACTGCATAGGTTACTGAAGGAGCTTGATTGGCAGGTGCGATGAAAGTGGATTATCTCCCTTGAATTGGTCACTAGTCGTTACACACAACCAAATGTTTTCCCAAAGACATCTTTAGTAACGTTATATTTTTAAAAAAATTAACTAAGCATTCAACAGCTATTACCTGTACGTGTGTGCACAGATTGGCCTTAGAGCAGCAATATAAACAAAAAAAAGACTAGCTTAGCCAGCTCCTTTTCCGAGTACAGGAAGCTAAACACTTCCCCAGTTTCGCACCAAATGTCTCCTACTTGAAAATGCATGTCTGTGGTCACATTCAGCATAATTCATCATGTTGAAAAAGACAGTACTAAATATAGAAAAACATGGTCAATTTTAATTACTGGATGGATGTACATTTAAAAGACATAAAAATCTTACACAATATCCTCAAACCACAGCCTGCAGATATCTCTCGATCTGCACTGAAGGCTCCCTACGAAAACTGCACTGTCCCAACTGGTTCTGATTTGGTGTAGTAGTACCTGTAGACAAATTAGAAAACATCTGCACTTGACAAATCTGTGATTTATGTATCGTATATATATGTTGCTGCTCGGACAAAAAATGGAAATTGGATTAAACTTCAGTACTTGTTCCTACCCTGCATGTCTATATGGCAATAGAATACTTAGTTTTGATGCACCGAAAGAGTTGTGAGAGTTTAAGGATGTACACTTCATCAATGTTTTACTAAATGTATTTCTGTATTAATAAAGAAGTTTCTACCTTCATGCACTGACCATGGGAGTTAATTCATATTTCATTAAAGAAGGGGGTCAAGGGTCAATTCCATAAATGATTGAAGCTGCATAGATCATATCACCCTAAAATATTTTTTCAACTAAAAACAAATGAACAAATCTTAAAACCTCCAAACCAGTAACAAAACATATTTAACATTGAGTAGTGGTCTGTTGTTTGTTTTCCTTTGCTGACATCATCAGAACATAGCAGAGTCTGCTACATTCATGGAATATGGTTTTGACACTCATGACATGATGTGATTGATATTGTTTGAGATTGCTCGAACTTACACCATGCATTGTTTATATAATTAAACACTCAAATGACCGTCAGCATTTGGTAAATCATCTATGGAGGGGCTATCACAAATGTTTGTGCTTTTATTTACTCCAAAAATCAAAAGTACAAGCACCTATGATATAAGCTGGTGACATAAGTACACATGGAAAGGAATCAGAAAAATTACTCAAAGTTGCACAGAGAGCATGGAACTCAGGCCAGCAATTGGCAAGGGACACATTAAGCAGCTTTAAAGTCATCATATATGTAAGGCTGGATAATGAACTTTACCAGAAAATAGGAAGTAAAGGGGTGGATTGTTGCCAGCAATCTCAAACACTGACCAGTGAACCATACCGCCTATTAAAGCCGAGAAATGGAAATGGACCCTCAAGTAGGAGAAAGCTCTTTGAAACCACAACATGGAAGGAAATTACACTTAACTCTATTGATTTATTTAGTTAAGACTTTAAAATACTCACAGGAAATAAAAAATACTTACTGTTTAATGTTTCAAGGTGGCTCAACTTGCTAATTTCAGTTTTTTGCCAGTTTCAAGGAAACAAAGTTAAAATTTCATATAATTTAGAAAATGTAAGCTTATCCTGACAAAAATGTAACTCGTTTTATTCACAATTAACAGTGTCATGTAATACCAGCTTAAAATAGTGTTTCTCTCCAATAACTTATGGGTTTATAGGGGATGGAAAGATACAATGCATTTTACTGAACAGGGGAGATAATTTAGTATTGTCGAACCGTATCACATTCTTTACAGATGATTTCGGAACCATAATGTTACATTCCAAAAGGGCCAGTGGGTATTATGTTCATCTAAGCAGGTTCTGGGGCTGGTGTATAGCCCTTACTTCATGTTTGCAAATTGAAAAACTGCACTAGGGAGCACTGTCAGAAATTTCTAGTGCATGAGGGTGATCTTATTATGGCACTTGATAGTGAGCAACAGAGGGGCCTCAAGTGGACTGGGGTTCTTAAATGTAATTAATGTACCTACATGTCTAAGTTTCATAACTTCTACAAGGTAATAGAGCGCAGCGAGGCAAAACAAGGGATGATGATCACACACTGCCAACACCGGACTTCAGATCAGCTTCTCTAAAAGATAAATTGGATGTGAAAACTTCTATTTCTTCTGCATGAGTGCACATATACCTCCCCAGTCAACATCACGCATGCTAAAAGGTGAAAACAGTGTTGAGACAATATCAAATGTCAAACCAATTTGGATATAACTGTCAGGAGAATGTTCTTGAGGGTAACAAATAATTATTTGGAAGTTATATTTGTGAAAAATAAGTCTGTTTTAAGAAACTTAATAGAATAATAGCATCATTTATTCACACAAAAGCACCTAACAGAAAGAAATAATGGTATGCTACATTGTTTACTATAAATAAGGGGGTTTGTGACATATTATGCTGTCAGCAGTGTACATGCTTCATATTCAAGATAACGCATCACGTAACTTGACCGGTAAGTGATTAACACAAGGCAGAAATGGTTGTGGCAGTGGTGACTTTATCCTAATTTGTTGTCAAATTCATCAGTTTCAACAAATTCAGAAGGCAGGAGGAGGGCTTGATGGACAGAGCTACCCGGTGGGGCTCGTGCTGAGTTCGACCACAATACGAAGCAACATTCATTTCTAGGCCATCCAAATGCTCCATTCAACCCAAATTGTCCCCAACTTCACTGTCATTATTTTAGGATTTACCTCCTCATTCATGCCAATGTGTATCCATGGTGAAATATAAACAGGAAAGCCTATAAAGTATGAATAACTGAAATGTGGACACTTTTAATAACTGGATAGATGTACATTAAAAAGAAAAAAAAATCTTACACAATATCATCCAATCACAGCCTGCAGATATCTCTTGATCTGCACTGAAGGCTCCCTACGAAAACCGCACTGTCCCAACTGGTGCTGATTTGGTGTAGTAGAACCTACAGGCGTAGGTGACTGAAGAATCTTGATTGGCATGTGCGATGACAGTGGTTTATCTCCCTTGGATGAGGCAGTATTCTTCACCTGAATATATAAAAAAGAATTTTTACAGTTTTTCTTTTTGAATAGTTGAAATATGAATGCTTTTGAGTAATATGAATGTTATAACGAGACATAGAATAATAAAAGTTAATATTTTGCAGCTGTAACACACCAAAAATATCATCTTGTTAACCTTGGTTAGTAAGACGAGAGAAAAAAAAAAGAGGCAAAAGGCTGAAATAAATCAGTGTACTATCCAATATCATACACAGACAATGCAAATTAATATGTTTTCAAACACTAGGTGACTGTTGGAAGTGGATTGACAGGTGTTTAATGTGTGGATTATCTCCCTTTGATTATTCTTCACCTAACATGAATGTTTTTAAAAAAAACAAAAACACTTTCATGACTTGTTTGGTTCTACGATTTTGTATTTGAGATCAGGTTGAGTAGAACTATATACATGCCATCCTTGAAAGAAAGGGAGACTGTTTGGATTGTTTGTTTGTTTGTTTGTTTAATGCCACAATCAGCAATATTCCAGCTATATGACAGTGATCTGGAAATAATCAAGTCTGAACCAGACAATCCAGTGACTGACATCATGAGCATCGATCCACGCAATTGAATACAATGACATACATCAACCAACACACATACATATATATAAACAATGGTATATAAAATAGCAAATTTTCATGGACAGAAGATGTATCACATTCAAAACTGAGCCTGCTGTCACCGGGACTCAAATACCAACTAAATATATTACTTGGATGCTTCGCTACAGGACCAGACTGGAAGGAGGTTAATCACAGATATTGGCACAAAGACTGCACACTGGTGTGGTAGTTGATGAAGCATGATTTTGAGAGATTCACACACAGAGGGACACTGCACTTCCAGCATATCGTTGATGATCTGGCTCCCTTAAATGGATTGTCAGCATATTCTGTACCTGGATGCTGGACTGAAAATACCTTGTGTATCTTTTCCCAAACCAGACACCGGGTGTCATAGCTCCCTGCAGGCACAGGCCAGTGACCGCAAGCATCCATGATGTTAATCACTGAATTGTCTGGTCCAGACTCGATTATTTACAGACCGCCGTCATATAGCTGGAATATTGCTGAGTGCGGCGTTAAACAACAAACTAACAATGAGATAAGCATTATATATGGCAAATTCCATCAATTTGACCTCAACATGTCTTTACCACTTCATAGTGTTTTTTGTCTTATTTTTGTCTTTTTTTTGGTTGAGTCTATCCCTCCCTCCCTTAGACTTGCCATAATCCTGTACACATGGAGTGCTGGGAAGGATGTTACGTGTGCCGTCCTTCTTCCTCCTCTTGGCAGTCAAACCGACTTCCTCAGGAGAGTGCGCTGTGCTAAGGTAGAAGACAACCTTGTTATCTTTCCACATGGCAGCAACAAAGTCCTTCCTCCTCCTCTTGGCAGTCAAACCGACTTCTTCAGGAGAGTGCGCTGTGCTACGGTAGAAGACAACCTTGTTATCTTTCCACATGGCAGCAACAAAGTCCTTCCTCCTCCTCTTGGCCGTCAAACCGTCTTCCTCAGGAGAGTGCGCTGTGCTACGGTCGAAGACAACCTTGTTATCTTCCCACATGGCAGCAACAAAGTCCCCACAAGCTCGCCAGTCGATGGTCCCTCTCTGCAGGTGATTTGTGTCTCAACCTGAAGGGAGATCAACAGCGGGGTAGCCCTTGCTGTTGGTACGCGCTGTGCCACACAGGTACCTGTCCTTCTGCAACAGATAGTCACCAAAGGTAGCACTGGTATGAACGTTGTCTGTGTAGATGACATGACCCTTGTTCCTTATGTTTACACACAATTTGACAACTACCTGTAACCAGCTATAATTACAGCCAGAATGCCCGTCCATTTCATCCCTGTCAAGCCTGGCAACATCCATGTTTATCAAGACACCTTTAAAAGCCTTCATTTCTTCCACAGTAACATTGTGCCAGTCACCTTTGTTGTGGTCAGGATCTTGGGGCCGTTTGTTGTTAGCATTGTCATTTATTGATGTCACCATTTGTTGATAGTCATCATCTGAATAAAACAACTGAAAAGAATCAATTGCATTGAGCCTATCTTCAGGTAAATCTATCATAATGGGACCTGTCTCAATCAACAGCATTGAGCCTATTTCCAGGTAAATATATCGCAATGGGACCAGGATAGAGCGTCTGCCTAAAGGGCGAAAGGCCGGGGGTTTGAAATGAAGCTGTGTCATATCCCTCAATCGTATTATGTCTGAAGTTATTCTCCTGGCAGAAATGCAGCAAAAAAATCTGCTCATGCTCATGCTCTTCCACAGTGACATTGTGCCAGTCACCTTTGTTGTGGTCGTGATGGGAATAGTTACTGCCATGTGTCCAAACTTATCATTATGCCGTAAAAGGTGACTATGCTTGTCGTAAAAGGCGACTAACGGGATCGGGTGGTCAGGCTCGCTGACTTGGTTGATACATGTCATCGATCCCAATTGCGTGGATCGATGCTCACGATATCAATCACTGGATTGTCTGGTCCAGACTCGATTGTTTACAGACCGCCGTCATATAGCTGGAATATTGCTGAGTGCAGCGTTAAACAACAAACCAACCAACCAACCAACATTATCCACTTGGAGACTTGGGGATGTAGAGACCACTCCGACGACACAATCTTGTTCTTCTGGGATAAACAGTCCACCGAAAGGTTGAATGTCGGGCAATTGGGCAGGCTTCCAATGTGCAGCTGATCCAGGCTGTTCCCAACTCAGACGTCTGACTTTGACAATCTGTGATCCAACAAATACCAAATAATGGTCAGGGTCAAGACAATAATTTCAAATATCCTCCTCATGACAACAGACCAAAGGGAGCTTACTCTTCCACCCTTGTCTACAGTTGCGATACTGTTGTTTGTTTGTCACAGTCACAGATATTCCAGCTACATGATATCTAAATTTATTGGAACAAACCCCTCAGCTCAAACATGGCAGACCTGCGATGACTTTGAGGCAGCATACTTCGTACTCACAGACATATCAACCAGTTGTCTGGAGCAACGCCACTCATAAACCTGGTAGAAACTGGTGGATGTCAGGTGGTGCTGGACCCTTGGGTGAATCTGTCCTCTGAGTAGATTTGTCATCTGGGTGGATTTGTCATCTGGGTGGATTTGTCATCTGAGTAGATTTGTCATCTGAGTGTATTTGTCATCTGAGTGTATTTGTCATCTGAGTAGATTTGTCATCTGGGTGGATTTGTCATCTGAGTAGATTTGTCATCTGAGTAGATTTGTCATCTGGGTGGATTTGTCATCTGTGTGGATTTGTCATCTGTGTGAATTTGTCATCTGAGTAGATTTGTCATCTGAGTGTATTTGTCATCTGAGCAGATTTGTTATCTGAGTTGATTTGACCTCTGGGTTGATTTGTCATCTGGGCTAACTAATGTTATCATTTATCTGTTATCATCTGTCATAGATAAGAATTCTACCATGAATTTGGAATTTACTTGAATCTGATTGGTCAATCAGAGGCTATTAAATCACAATAAACCCCCTCTGATTGAAACAGCTGGTTTGACAGCCGCATCACAGCAGAAGCTAATATTCATAAAATAGTACATTTTTCAGTCATTGTCGGTAGGCATATTTAAATTGTTATCTCTACAATTACAGGTTACAAAATGCACAGATGCGGTTACTACAATATTCAAAGGATGTGTGGCTATACATTTTGAGCAGAAAACACGATAGAAATCTACAAAGGGAATGTATTTACCTTTTGGAGACAACAGAGAGCTTGGAATTTTGGCACTTTTCTATATACGACTGTGACTTCATATCTTTTGTGTCACAATGAGCGATATGACGTCATAATGGTGACGTGCGATGTAGAGCGAAGGCCTTGCAAGCTTGATTTGTTTTCTTTAGGGATGCCCACCTCATGTTAGCTTACCAAGTTGCCATGCTTATATGCTTTCAATGCCTGTCATATGTTCGAGTGAAGTATTATAGAGTCAACAACCTGTTTGAGTATATACAGCACCATATTTTGTTCGGTGATTCCATATTTCAGATCAACAACCCACTCAAAACACTTGACTCAACCCATGCCGCTTCACTCAGTATATTTGCTAACGCCAAAGAGTTTGCATTTTATTTAGTCCTTCTAGAATGGAGATAAAAAGTTTCAATGGTTCA
This sequence comes from Haliotis rufescens, assembly GCF_023055435.1. Taxonomy (NCBI): domain Eukaryota; kingdom Metazoa; phylum Mollusca; class Gastropoda; order Lepetellida; family Haliotidae; genus Haliotis; species Haliotis rufescens. The sequence continues at coordinate 91,877 of NW_025963852.1, forward strand.
CAGGCCATGAAATGTATTTTCAAGCTTAAGCCCCATGGGAGGACCTCGACCCTTGACATGAAAGAACAATGTCTCCCTGGTTTCAAAAGCAAAATAATCAATGATCAGTATCTGACAAAATCTAAGTGCATGTCATTTATATTCCACCTCCACAGCCAGTCAGTAGCCAACTCTGGGCCCTGCCAACCTGTGGTTGATAGTATGAGCACCAATCAGGTCATCAAGGATAGATTTCATAAATCAGCCAGGGAATAAAACTTTCATTACCTGATTCACAGATCTCATGCACAAACCACCATTACACAATGCTGTTAACCTGAAGCTACATTGAACACCCTGTTAGACACCCTGTAATCTAAAGCTACCCATGCTATGATTTATCTGGTCAGTATACATAGTCTATATGACCACTTGACCCATCTCAAGAGGAGGACTTTAACCAGAAACAACACAAAACACCCTTAAGACACCCTGTAATCTAAATCTACCCATGCTATGATGTATCTGGTCAGTATACACAGTCTATTTGACCACTTGACCCATCTCAAGAGGAGGACTTTAACCAGAAAAAAACACAAAACACCCTTAAGACACCTTGTAATCTAATTCTACCCATGCTATGATGTATCTGGTCAGTATACATAGTCTATTTGACCACTTGACCCATCTCAAGAGGAAGACTTTAACCAGAAACAACACAAAACACCCTTAAGACACCTTGTAATCTAAATCTACCCATGCTATGATGTATCTGGTCAGTATACACAGTCTATTTGACCACTTGACCCATCTCAAGAGGTGGACTTTAACCAGAAAAAACACAAAACACCCCAAAGACACCTTGTAATCTAAATCTACCCATGCTATGATGTATCTGGTCAGTATACACAGTCTATTTGACCACTTGACCCATCTCAAGAGGAAGACTTTAACCAGAAACAACACAAAACACCCTTAAGACACCTTGTAATCTAAATCTACCCATGCTATGATATATCTGGTCAGTATACACAGTCTATTTGACCACTTGACCCATCTCAAGAGGAGGACTTTAACCAGAAACACCCTGAAGACACCCTGTAATCTAAATCTACCCATGCTATGATGTATCTGGTCAGTATACACAGTCTATTTGACCACTTGACCCATCTCAAGAGGTGGACTTTAACCAGAAACACACTGAAGACACCCTGTAATCTAAATCTACCAATGCTATGATGTATCTGGTCAGTATACACAGTCTATTTGACCACTTGACCCATCTCAAGAGGAGGACTTTAACCAGAAACAACACAAAACACCCTTAAGACACCCTACAATCTAAATCAACCCATGCTATGATGTATCTGGTCAGTATACATAGTCTATTTGACCACTTGACCCATCTCAAGAGGAGGACTTTAACCAGAAACAACACAAAACTCCCCTGAAGACACCCTGCAATCTAAATCTACCCATGCTATGATGTATCTGGTCAGTATACACAGTCTATTTGACCACTTGACCCATCTCAAGAGGAGGACTTTAACCAGAAACAACACAAAACTCCCCTGAAGACACCCTGCAATCTAAATCTACCCATGCTATGATGTATCTGGTCAGTATACATAGTCTATTTGACCACTTGACCCATCTCAAGAGGAGGACTTTAACCAGAAACAACACAAAACACCCTTAAGACACCTTGTAATCTAAATCTACCCATGCTATGATGTATCTGGTCAGTATACACAGTCTTTTTGACCACTTGACCCATCTCAAGAGGAGGACTTTAACCAGAAACAACACAAAACACCCTTAAGACACCTTGTAATCTAAATCTACCCATGCTATGATGTATCTGGTCAGTATACACAGTCTATTTGACCACTTGACCCATCTCAAGAGGAGGACTTTAACCAGAAACAACACAAAACACCCTTAAGACACCCTGCAATCTAAATCTACCCATGCTATGATGTATCTGGTCAGTATACATAGTCTATTTGACCACTTGACCCATCTCAAGAGGAGGACTTTAACCAGAAACAACACAAAACACCCTTAAGACACCTTGTAATCTAAATCTACCCATGCTATGATGTATCTGGTCAGTATACACAGTCTTTTTGACCACTTGACCCATCTCAAGAGGAGGACTTTAACCAGAAACAACACAAAACACCCTTAAGACACCTTGTAATCTAAATCTACCCATGCTATGATGTATCTGGTCAGTATACACAGTCTATTTGACCACTTGACCCATCTCAAGAGGAGGACTTTAACCAGAAACAACACAAAACACCCTTAAGACACCCTGCAATCTAAATCTACCCATGCTATGATGTATCTGGTCAGTATACACAGTCTATTTGACCACTTGACCCATCTCAAGAGGAGGACTTTAACCAGAAACAACACAAATCACCCCTGAAGACACCCTGTAATCTAAATCTACCCATGCTATGATGTATCTGGTCAGTATACATAGTCTAAATGACAACTTGACCCATCTCAAGAGGAGGACTTTAACCAGAAACAACACAAAACACCCTTAAGACACCCTACAATCTAAATCAACCCATGCTATGATGTATCTGGTCAGTATACATAGTCTATATGACAACTTGACCCATCTCAAGAGGAGGACTTTAACCAGAAACAACACAAAACACCCTTAAGACACCCTGTAATCTAAAGCTACCCATGCTATGATCTATCTGAGCAGTATCAAGTCTATTTGACCACTTGACCCATCTCAAGAGGAGAACTTTAACCAGAAACAACACAAAACACCCTTAAGACACCCTGTAATCTAAATCTACCCATGCTATGATGTATCTGGTCAGTATACACAGTCTATTTGACCACTTGACCCCTCTCAAGAGGTGGATTTTAACCAGAAACAACACAAAACACCCTTAAGACACCCTGTAATCTAAAGCTACCCATGCTATGATGTATCTGGTCAGTATACACAGTCTATTTGACCACTTGACCCATCTCAAGAGGAGGACTTTAACCAGAAACAACACAAATCACCCCTGAAGACACCCTGTAATCTAAATCTACCCATGCTATGATGTATCTGGTCAGTATACATAGTCTAAATGACAACTTGACCCATCTCAAGAGGAGGACTTTAACCAGAAACAACACAAAACACCCTTAAGACACCCTACAATCTAAATCAACCCATGCTATGATGTATCTGGTCAGTATACATAGTCTATATGACAACTTGACCCATCTCAAGAGGAGGACTTTAACCAGAAACAACACAAAACACCCTTAAGACACCCTACAATCTAAATCAACCCATGGTATGATGTATCTGGTCAGTATACATATTCTATTTTACCACTTGATCCATCTCAAAAGGGGAAATAATCACATGTGAATCAGACAATCCAGTGATTGATATTATGAGTAGCGACAAACGCTGTGTGGGTATGACAGGCTACACTCAGCAATAATCCAATAGTCTGTTAATAATGGCATCTGGACAAGACAATCCAGTGATTGATATTACAAGTAACGCCCACGCTGTGTGGGTACAACATGCCACACTCAGCAATATTCCAACAGTCTGTAAATAATGGCATCTGGACCAGACAATCAAGTGATTGATATTACAAGTAACGACGACAGGCTACACTGGGCAATATTCCAACAGTCTGTAAATAATCGCATCTGGACCAGACAATCCAGTGATTGATATTACAAGTAACGACAACAGGCCACACTGAGCAATATTCCAATAGTCTGTAAATAATGGCATCTGGACCAGACAATCCAGTGATTTATATAACGAGTAACGACAACAGGCCACACTGAGCAATATTCCAATAGTCTGTAAATAATGGCATCTGGACCAGACAATCCAGTGATTGATATAACGAGTAACGACAACAGGCCACACTCAGCAATATTCCAACAGTCTGTAAATAATGGCATCTGGACCAGACAATCCAGTGATTGATATTACAAGTAACGCCCACGCTGTGTGGGTACAACATGCCACACTCAGCAATATTCCAACATTCTGTAAATAATGGCATCTGGACCAGACAATCCAGTGATTGATATAACGAGTAACGACAACAGGCCACACTGAGCAATATTCCAATAGTCTGTAAATAATGGCATCTGGACCAGACAATCCAGTGATTGATATAACGAGTAACGACAACAGGCCACACTCAGCAATATTCCAACAGTCTGTAAATAATGGCATCTGGACCAGACAATCCAGTGATTGATATTACAAGTAACGCCACGCTTTGTGGGTACAACATGCCACACTCAGCAATATTCCAACAGTCTGTAAATAATGGCATCTGGACCAGACAATCTAGTGATTGATATTACGTGTATCGACCCACGCTGTGGTTACGACAGGCTATCAACCTGGCCACTGAGTTATGAGTCTATAGTGACATAAGACTCACAAATAATATACAAATTTGTCTATAACGAAAAGTGAATATTTAATACATTCGATTGTGTGTGTTCTTGCAGACATATACCGAAAGTTATCTTTTTATGGCTATTTCAAGTGAGTATGGAGGTTGTCGCAACACTATTCCAGCTATAATTATGACGGTGTCTGTAAATAATTGAGTCTGGATCAGACAATCCAGTGGTCAACATCATGAGCATTGATACACTTAAAGGAGATTCCAGGCCATGCAATCAACCAAGTCACTGAGCCTGACCACCAGATCCATTTCGTTGCCTCTTACGACAAGAATCGGTTGCTGGGGACCTATATTCTTACAAGTTAAAACACTGAAATAAATCAAAACTCTTTTTTTTTAAATGAATCATGATACACAGGTTACTCACGATCAAGGTTTTATAGAAGTGAAGACTGATAGTGACACTGTCAGCCACTGTGGACTATGTCTGATATTTTGTCATGCCGCGTGCAGGCATGGCAAGGTGGCAGACTGTGTGAAACTGAAGTGTGGTTTGTTTGTTGTTTAATGCCACACTCAACAATATTCCAGATATATGACAGCGGTCTGTAAACGATCAAGTCTGCACTAGACAATCCAGTGATTGACATCATAAGCTACTGGGGGGATATGGCTACATGTTGTGTGGGGGTGGAGGATATAGCTACAGGGTGGTGTGGGGTTGGAGGGTATGGCCACATGGTGGGGTGGGGTTCTGGTATGGCCACATGGTTGGGGTGGGGTGCTGGTATGGCCACATGGTAGGGTGGGGTTCTGGTATGGCCACATGGTTGGGGTGGGGTGCTGGTATGGCCACATGGTAGGGTGGGGTTCTGGTATGGCCACATGGTTGGGTGGGGTGCTGGTATGGCCACATGGTAGGGTGGGGTTCTGGTATGGCCACATGGTAGGGTGGGGTGCTGGTATGGCCACATGGTAGGGTGGGGTGCTGGTATGGCCACATGGTAGGGTGGGGTTATGGTATGGCCACATGGTGGGGTCGGGTGCTGGTATGGCCACATGGTAGGGTGGGGTTCTGGTATGGCCACATGGTTGGGTGGGGTGCTGGTATGGCCACATGGTAGGGTGGGGTTCTGGTATGGCCACATGGTAGGGTGGGGTGCTGGTATGGCCACATGGTAGGGTGGGGTGCTGGTATGGCCACATGGTAGGGTGGGGTTCTGGTATGGCCACATGGTAGGGTGGGGTGCTGGTATGGCCACATGGTAGGGTGGGGTGCTGGTATGGCCACATGGTAGGGTGGGGTGCTGGTATGGCCACATGGTAGGGTGGGGTGCTGGTATGGCCAGCCACATGGTGGGGTGGGGTGTGGGTTTGGCTATACTTGTAGAGACATTCAGGTTGTCATTGAGGAATATAGGTCTCCAGCAACTCAAGCTTGTCCTTAGAAGCGACAAACTTCAGATGGTCAACCTGATTGCATGTCATCATGTCTCACTTGTTATGATTGATGTTCCTAATGTAGATCACTGTATTGTCTGGTCCAGGCTTGACTATGAAAAAACCTGTCATATAGCTGGAATACTGCTGAGAGCAGTGTTAAACAACAAACAAACATACATACAAACAAACATCCACCCACGCCACACAAATAACAAACCACAAAACAATCAAACACTTTCATTATAATCTAGTTGTGGGTAAGGTGCAAATATCATAATTGTATTGCAGTTTTAGAGAGTTTTGAAGTGTACACAATGTCCTCTGTACATCATTTGAGGTGAGGTGAGGTGAGGTGAGGTGAGGTGAGGTGAGGTGGGGCGAGGCGAGGCGAGGTGAGGCGAGGTGAGGTGAGGTGGGGCGAGGCGAGGCGAGGTGGGGCGAGGCGAGGTGAGGTGAGGCGAGGCGAGGTGAGGTGAGGCGAGGTGAGGCGAGGCGAGGCGAGGCGAGGTGAGGTGAGGCGAGGTGAGGTGAGGTGAGGTGAGGTGAGGCGAGCCAAAGTGGTGTGTTTGTACCAGTCCAGACTCATGCCAGTTTTATGGTTTTAACTCACTGAGATACCATGCTCTAATTTCACATGAATACATAGTCTATATGGCCACTCAGACCATAAGGCCTCAAACCACAATTACTTTCCTTCTTTGTTATCTAGTGACATGACAGCCCACCATGATTAATATCAGTCATAGGCTGTTCTGTTGCATGCTGACCGACCTGCCACTTGCCACTAAAACCGCAAAATTATCAGCCTGGATCCACCATCTAGCAAAGAACCAATGTTAGTCCAGTAAACCAGTTCTGTATTTTATTTGCCTATTTGTAAAAACATACATGCATGTTTTTAACAAAATAATTGAATTAAAGTCCACATTTTTCAAAATAAAATGAAAATTGAAACTATCAAATGTTCATTCCTAAGAAAGCCTTGTGTTTACTCATTAAACATATTAGTTGGGCTGGTAGGTGTGTACAGCCAATCAAGTGCAGCGAGCCACCAGGTGTGGCCACTTTCAGCTGACACTCGGCCAATACGCCCAAAAGCGTCAGACTGTGTGTACAGCTCAACTGCGATTTGGACTGCTGCCACAAGATGTGTAGATCTTGAGATTTTCTAATAAAATAATCATAATGAAAGTCAGTCGCAAGAGAATCAAGTCACAATTCAGCAAGGGCCACACTGCCTGGAACAAAGGTCTCACCTTTCAGTCTGAAGAGTCAGAAAGTGCCCCTCCACCCCAGATACCAAGGACTGTCACTAGGATGAGTGCTGAAGACTTCTCACTGGTTACCAAGTCTAGGCTGGATGGCACTGGGCTGTCGGCACCTGACTGTCTGCATCTCTACCTCTGTGTGGCTGTTGCGTCCAACTGCAGCCAGCAAGCAAGACCTGAAACAAGAGGCAAGCAAAGATGACTTGACATGTTGGAGGGTATGCGACAATGAAAATATGGCTGAAGGATGGAACACAGCTCTGCGGCTGCATTCTTCGAAGTCCACTAATTATGACAACAATCAGCTGCAGATAGCCAAGGAGAGAAAATGCAGGCTGGAAAATGACATTGAAATGTGTTATGTGTGACTTCATAGCACCTGATATGAAGTTTTACAAAGAAATTAAGACAGGCAATCCTGGACCAAACCCAGCAGCATCTAACATAAAATGCTACAAGAGGTCAGGTCATTGTACCCACCACTGTGGAACTGGTGGTCAGGTCATTGTACCCACCACTGTCGCCCAGGTGGTCAGGTCATTGTACCCACCACTGTGAACCGGTGGTCAGGTCATTGTACCCACCACTGTGGCCCAGGTGGTCAGGTCATTGTACCCACCACTGTGGCCCAGGTGGTCAGGTCATTGTACCAAGCAGTGTGGACCAGGTGGTCAGGTCATTGTACCCACCACTGTGGCCCAGGTGGTCAGGTCATTGTACCCACCACTGTGGCCCAGGTGGTCAGGTCATTGTACCCACCACTGTGGCCCAGGTGGTCAGGTCATTGTACCCACCACTGTGGCCCAGGTGGTCAGGTCATTGTACCCACCACTGTGGCCCAGGTGGTCAGGTCATTGTACCAAGCAGTGTGGACCAGGTGGTCAGGTCATTGTACCCACCACTGTGGCCCAGGTGGTCAGGTCATTGTACCCACCACTGTGAACCGGTGGTCAGGTCATTGTACCCACCACTGTGGACCAGGTGGTCAGGTCATTGTACCCACCACTGTGAACCGGTGGTCAGGTCATTGTACCCATCATTGTGGACCAGGTGGTCAGGTCATTGTACCCATCATTGTGGACCAGGTGGTCAGGTCATTGTACCCACCACTGTGGCCCAGGTGGTCAGGCCATTGTACCCATCACTGTAGCCCAGGTGGTCAGGTCATTGTACCCACCACTGTGAACCGGTGGTCAGGTCATTGTACCCACCACTGTGGACCAGGTGGTCAGGTCATTGTACCCACCACTGTGAACCGGTGGTCAGGTCATTGTACCCATCATTGTGGACCAGGTGGTCAGGTCATTGTACCCATCATTGTGGACCAGGTGGTCAGGTCATTGTACCCACCACTGTGGCCCAGGTGGTCAGGTCATTGTACCCACCACTGTAGCCCAGGTGGTCAGGTCATTGTACCCACCACTGTGAACCGGTGGTCAGGTCATTGTACCCACCATTGTGGACCAGGTGGTCAGGTCATTGTACCCACCATTGTGGAACCGGTGGTCAGGTCATTGTACCCACCACTGTGGACTAGTCATTCAGGTCATTGTACCAAGCAGTGTGGAACTGGTGGTCAGGTCATTGTACCCCCCATTGTGGACCAGGTGGTCAGGTCATTGTACCCACCACTGTGGCCCAGGTGGTCAGGTCATTGTACCCACCACTGTGGACTAGTCATTCAGGTCATTGTACCAAGCAGTGTGGAACTGGTGGTCAGGTCATTGTACCCACCACTGTGGACCAGGTGGTCAGGTCATTGTACCCACCACTGTGGACCAGGTGGTCAGGTCATTGTACCCACCACTGTGGACCAGGTGGTCAGGTCATTGTACCCACCACTGTGGACCAGGTGGTCAGGTCATTGTACCCACCACTGTGGACCAGTCATTCAGGTCATTGTACCCACCATTGTGGACCGGGTGGTCAGGTCATTGTACCCACCACTGTGGAACCGGTGGTCAGGTCATTGTATCCAACAGTGTGGACCGGTCAATGAGGCCATTGTACCCACCATTGTGGAACCGGTGGTCAGGTCATTGTATCCAACAGTGTTGACCGGTTAATCAGGCCATTGTACCCACCATTGTGGAACCGGTGGTCAGGTCATTGTATCCAACAGTGGCAACTTGGTAGTTGGGCCATTGTACCCACCATTGTGGAACCGGTGGTCAGGTCATTGTACCCACCACTGTGGACCAGGTGGTCAGGTCATTGTACCCACCACTGTGGACCAGGTGGTCAGGTCATTGTACCCACCACTGTGGACCAGTCATTCAGGTCATTGTACCCACCATTGTGGAACCGGTGGTCAGGTCATTGTATCCAACAGTGTGGACCGGTCAATGAGGCCATTGTACCCACCATTGTGGAACCGGTGGTCAGGTCATTGTATCCAACAGTGTTGACCGGTTAATCAGGCCATTGTACCCACCATTGTGGAACCGGTGGTCAGGTCATTGTATCCAACAGTGGCAACTGGGTAGTCAGGCCATTGTACCTACCATTGTGGACCGGGTGGTCAGGCCATTGTACCCACCATTGTGGAACCGGTGGTCAGGTCATTGTATCCAACAGTGGCAACTGGGTAGTCAGGCCATTGTACCTACCATTGTGGACCGGGTGGTCAGGCCATTGTACCCACCATTGTGGAACCGGTGGTCAGGTCATTGTTTCCAACAGTGGCAACTGGGTAGTCAGGCCATTGTACCCACCATTGTGGACCGGGTGGTCAGGTCATTGTATCCAACAGTGGCAACTGGGTGCAACAGGTGCAACAGAGTAGATCGTTGCTCGCAATATCACTGGATTGTCTGGTCCACATTATTTAAAGGTCATGGTCATAGAGCTGGAACCCCGAACAAAACCAAATCATGTACCTAGTTTGTTTGTTGTCAGAGCACTAGGTAAAAGTCACAGGAAGTTCATAGAATGATGATTAACAACTGATGTAAATCAGCACCACAGTTTCTGAGAAGTAAACCTGGTTCGAAATTAAGCATAAAAATCAATTTTACTGGCATGAACACCTTTGAGTCCCATTGTGTTTCTACATATCATTAACACTGCAGCTTCATCATCCCTGTAGTTTCTGGGAAGATTTGAAAAAGTTAAAATCAATTTAGGTAAAATCAATTCACATAAAAAAGTTACTACTTTACATTTTCTGTCCAAAATAAATCCCATAGTATAATTACACATCATAGCAAAATGTCTAGGTCTGTGGTTTCAGAGAAAATTTAAATAAAGATTTTTGAAGTACTAGCTATATCAAAGTGTATTTTTTACCATTTTTTATGTCTTGATTATTCTACAAGCAGGAACAGCTCTCAATCACAATGGTTTTTTTACATATCATATCAAATAACTGCTTGCTGTGCTCAGTTTATTTTTAAAAGTACATTTTTAAAGATCATAAGATATCACTGAGGCAAGGCAGAGACATGGAAATAGATGATATGGTTATTTGCAAAGTTACCATGGTTACTGTTAAAGCGTGTTTTTTTCCAAACTATAGTCAATGGCCACTTCTATATATTCAAATTATCTGAACAAATAACACACGGGTAATGGCTAACAATAGCATGCGTGCCTTTTGAACAAACTTCAGGCTGACAATATTAGAGCGATCATCCGAGTTTCAGCTTCCCTGTATCTTTTTATTTCTGAGAAATAGTCAAAACAATCCAAATTCACGCTGGATACACTTACGGTGACTCAATGCTTAAAATAATGCAGTTCATTCACAATCAGCGGTCATAATATATCAACAACCATTGCTCCATTATTTCCTGAGAGGAGAGTTGTTGGTGCAGTCGAATGCAATTCTTGCTAGATCCGTGTCTGCAACTTAATCTAAACATTCAAAATATCTTTTAAAAGTATTAATAATAAAGATACTACCTTATGTATCCACGGGCTGATAAGGTATTCCATGACACATCATAGTTTGCTTATAAAACAGCAAATACAATTAATATCATTTCTAAAAATCACTTTCTGGCCGCCATTTTCTGGTTCAAGAAAGTTCAAGGTCGTCTTGGATGGCACAACTGCGCTGGCCGCTGGACACGGACGAAAGCTTGGCCCCGTCTCTAATAACTTTGGGGCGCAACAATAGCGTGGAACTAGTTTTTCAAAAAGCTCCATTACTTTGCATGCTTCTCGCGGGTATGGATACTGTATAAATGTGCAGGTAACGATACATCGATGCGAGGAGCTTATTAAAACTGGTACCAAGAACTCGTTGCACCACACACAGAAGGAAACCAGTCCGGTTGAAACCTCCCAGAGCAAATCTTGATCTAAATCTTTCACAGACGTCCTGAAGATGCTGACGTCAAAGCTAAAAACATGACGTCATTACCTTTGTCCTTGCATGTTAGAAAACTTGGCAGTGACTCAGAACACAGTGGCATCAAGTCAAATCTCAGCTTGGCTTGAAAACCAGTAAACTTTAAAGAAATATTTTCAATCAAAAGGCCCCTGTTTCACTTACTCGCTTTGTCGGATTTGCATTTATATACGATGATTTTCTTTATAGGACCAATGGAATTATGTTACCTCAAATATTAGCTTGTGTAATGGCAAAGGGTTCTGCATTATGTGGAGAAATTATAGGATATGACATAACCTGACTTATGATGACGGGTGTGGACAGGAATTGAACAGACAACAGAAGTAAACTGAAAAAATATTGACCCTACACAGAAAAAGAAACTTGTAGTTTAAATACTAATGGGAATGTTGATATGAATTAAAGTGCCAAAAATATTTTGGTTTGCTATAAATCTACGTATATATACTGAGCCACTAAGCTTAATGTTTTCCACAGTGTGGCATAGATTATCTAAATAATAAATGATCATGGTGTTAATGTTACATCAAAAGTTTGAAGCATGGAGATTCAGTACAAATTGAAACCCGTGAAGATCCGGGGTAGAATAGATCTTCAGCAACCCATGCTTGTTGTAAGAGGCGACTAACGGGATCGGGCGGTCAGGCTCGATGACTTGGTTGATGCCTGCCATCGTTACCAATTGCATGGAACAATGCTCATGATGTCAATCACTGGATTGTCTGGGCCAGACTCGATTATGTAGAGACTGCCGTCATATAGTTGGAATGCCGCGTTAAACAACAAACAAACAAATAAACAGTACAAATTGAGAAATATGCATACAATTTCCACTAGATCATATATGGATGTGTGTGTGACAGCTCTGTAGACCAAATACCTGTTTCTTAATTATCTACCCTGATTCTGAGAATCTGTTCTGTGATTTGTTTGTATATTTTTCATGAAATAATGTTGTGGTTGCGCGTGATTTTGCGTTAGTCATGGCGTCACGCAGGACGGAAATTTTGACAATTTCTGTTGAATTTACCAACTCATTGCAATGTATCTATTTTTAATTCCCTAATTCCTGCTACGATTCTCTTCCCATGCATAGTCTGATAATGTTGCGCTTATGTATGCAACGAAAAGACGAATGGATAGCTCAAAATAGGAGAAAATGATACAGTGTGTAGTTATCCGAATTTTAAATTTCAAAACATGCTATAAATAACGCCGTGATTGGTGATTTACTAATGTGTAAAATATGGCGTGATTTACCATGTAGCTAATTTATAGTAATTGTGCTTTGCCTAAGATGACAGTGAATGTTATCACAAAACAGAGAAATTCCCACAGAATTCAAACCTTTGAAGTGTAATTGTGTGCATGATGTGCATTGAATTTTATTCGACTTCAAAGTGAGGTTTGAAGAGGAGGGACATATCATTTTTAGATACAGTATTCTAGGCTTTCCAAATATTATAGACTTGCATGGGCTGTATTGGATATATATTTGTTTCAGGGTCTGTATTGCAGACGAACACGCTAGATGGACTGCCAGTGTGTCTGGCCCAGACCCAGAGCTTGAGACAGCAGTGTTGCAGGCATCAACTCGGTTTTTTTAATTTTCAAGAATATTTTTTCACGCTAGCCCACTAAGATCTCTTCTCGAGACGACACTTTCCTGCATCAAAGTCTAGAGGAAACTAGACTCTGATATAGGCCACGTCATACCAAAAGACGTTAAAAGATAGTACTTGTTGTTACCCTGTATGGCCTCGGCATTAAGGGGCTTAAACAAGGCCTGGTCGGCCCGGAGTCAGTATACTGTGTCTGAGTGGGGTGTTCATGTTAAACTGCGGGTATCTCTGTGAGCTAGTATAAATCGACAGCAGTTCGGACTAGTACAAGCACACACATACACACTAACACACACACACACACACACACTAACGCACACACATGTGTATGCAGTCGCTATATAAGTGCAATAATCTTGGAAGCGACGACCCCACTTCACCTCAACTGTAAATAATAGAGTCTGGACCAGACAATCCAGTGATTGACATCATGAGCATCGACCCACACAATTGGGATATGATGATACCCATCAGCCAAGTCATCGATCCTGACAGACCCCGTTAGTGCCTCTTATGACAAGCATATGATTGAACAGTATTCCACTTTTAGTGTTACAACAATTATTAAGAGTTGATTCATTTGTTGATTCATTTGTTTGACCTTGACTGTGATTTAATAGGTGCAAAGGTAACTGTCTCGTTAAGTTTAGCTTAATATTGTAGACACCTTATTACTTTGCCAGTCTTTCAAATAAAACTTTTAAGGAGAAATCTACCTTATGTGTTCATTTCTTAGTTTTGTTAGTTTCATCAAAATCAGTAAATGCACTATCGTGTCACTGGATTGCTGGTTCACCCATCACTTGATTGTCATGGGCAGTCGGGTAGCCTAGTGGTTAAAGCGTTCGCTCGTCACGCGGAAGACCCGGGTTCGATTCCCGACATGGGTACAATGTGTGAAGCCCATTTCTGGTGCCCCCCGCCATGATATTGCTGGAATATTCCTAAAAGCGGCGTAAAAACAAACTCACTTACTCACTTGATTGTCTGGTCACCAGAGAATATTACCTACTACTAGCACCTATTTGTTAGCTTCTGTGAGCTGTTACTAGCCGGTACAAAGACGGTCTACATCTCTGGAGACTAAAATTAACTGCTACTACTAGCTAACAGAAAATTAGTAGTATGTCTTTGATTTTTATTGGTCAACAAGATGGTAGGCAAGCCGGGTTTTGTCTCAACAGAAAAATAATAAGATTATCGCAGAGCAGCCTCAGTCTGTAACCAGCTAGCACGACCGTCAACACTATTTTGCGTAAAAGAAAAAAATAACACTTGAAATATACTGTGGGTGGTCAAGTATAGAATCTAGAATCTACATTATCATGAAGACAATTATAACCACTGATCATTACATCACCAACTGGTCACATGACCTCATCATATGCACGCATCATCCGCCGCCATGTTGTGTAAGGTCACGTCATTTCTACTACTCATCCTGGGCCTAGTTTTGGCTAGTTAATGTGTCGGTTCTCTAAAGTAAGCACAACAAACGTGAGTCTTTTCATTATGATAAATACTCTTCAATATTCCTGTTACTGCCACAAATGGCAACGTAATGTCGTGCGTGTTTTCTTCTGGTAGTCTTGCATTCTTTTCTGTCCATTCAAACGGCGTCGACGTGCACAAGCAAAGTCGCGCATCATAAATGCCGTTTATTCTAAAAAAGAGTGTTTTATAGTCACGGTATGGCCTTGTACCTATTGCATATTGGATTGTACTTGTTGCCTAGTGTCAGGCGCCTATGTTTTGTGATTAATCAATGGCGTCCAAAGACGACTGGGTCTCGTTGTTCCTTTTCAGTTGTCGCTCGTTTCTTTTAGTCTAACTGGTAGTAATTACCAGTAATTAGTGCTTACGTATATACCATTATATATCGTATTTTGTTTAGATTTCAGCAGTATGCATCGGAGGCAGAAAGTTTATTCAAGCCCTGAAGTCCCAAACAACTGAAAATATATACTGTGAACACCATCATCACGCGACCCTGGTATTCTCAAAGTGCTGGTGAAAGTGATTGTTTTGTAAATGTTTGTTGATAGTAGTCGAGGCTGACACACTTTATAACAAGTAATGGTCACCATATGCCTACTTTAAGCAGAGACCATATAATAGAGGGACGGCCCTCTAGCCTATGCGCGAAACCATCATTGCTACGGCTTGTACTGCGCAGCCTGTCCGGAAGCGAGCAGAAACGCGTTCACTGCAGTCATCGTTGTTGCCTTTTTTCCCCATGCAAAAGATATATTTCACAATACATAATTACACTCATGAATTTCTTAACATTGTTAACATTACAACTGAGATTTGTTGGTGCCCTAAAGCATGTCGTTGTCACTGTATTTGATGACTGTGATCACGCTTTGTCTTTGTCCGAGAGAACAAAATGGCGCACATGTAAAATCGGCAAAAGTGCAGATTTTGATTTTCAATAACAGCCTCTAATTCGCAATGAAAGTCCTTGGTTACGTAGGTGTATAAAAAGGAGATATGTTAAAAATTGGCTTAGTGCCATTAACAAATTTAGGGCGGATCCGAAATTTCAGATTTTGACTCCAGAAATGGGACTAAATCTGAATTAATCCGAAATAATTACATCACAACTCTTAATTTTCGCATGCTTTCAGACGAATGTGTTCCTATTATCGGTCCTGAATTTAATAGTTTTACATTCATCATGATTTCCCCTATGGCTTGGTACCAACGTTATTTAGGTACGATCGGTAGTTTTTTTGGTATGATTTTTGGCGCAAGGCCATATTTTACGTCACATATTTTAAGTTAAATTACCATATAGCAGACGACATAACATGCATTTTGTCTGTGATTATCATCCGCAAATATCATTTGAAACATTCTACAAAGTGACTTATATTGTATGATATTAGAATTGTTTTTGTAAAACGCGTATTTTTTTTTACCATTGCTTCGCCATTTCTTCGTAAGTTTAACTTTGTTTCAGTTAGGCCTTATCACATATCGTGCATATACTACATACTACAATACTACATATTTGTTATCTTCTGTAGATTTTGTCTGTATAAATCATGACTACATTTAATCAATTATTTATTTTATGCCGTGTAAATATTGATTATGAGCAAAATGATATTGGCCTAAACCCAATCATAATAATGTAAATATGATGAAGGTACTACTTACTTTGTGTATTTACACAACAATGAAAACATCATACAAAAATAAAAATCCGTTACATGAAATATTTGTATAATAAAATTATCATTTGCTTTGTAAATGCCAAGAAAGAAGAAGGATTATATCGGCAGTCGTCGGGAGAGAAGTTCCAGACAACAAGGTCGAAGGTGTCATTCAGTAAAATATATAGATGGTCTATTGTCCTTTTCTGTGAAAAATACATTTACATATTTGTCAGAGTTTGTGATGTTTTGTTTTGTTTTTAATAGTAATAGATGTGTAGTTGCATGCTTTGTTCCAGGTTAGAGTTTAAAGTTTGTTTTTCATTGATCAGATATAGAAAACTATGATGAAAGAATTTTGAAAACAACAAACGTTACTACAGTTTACGATATACTAGTAGATATCTGGTACCATGCTCGTTGAAGCTATATTGTTATACCTGAAATACCTAATTATTTGTATGCTGAAATATCAATCTAATCGGGTAATATCGGAATATTTGGAATTTAACAGTAGCCTCCCTTTGAAAAAAAACTTACCTCGCTCCGGCAAACCCCTTTATCACTGCTAGCCCCAAACTGGCATTAACCAATAACGTTTGATTCTTTCGAAGCCCATTGTCGGACACATCGAAAATTTGATTTAACAACGCTCGTAGTTTAATGTGTATTTCTAATTCATTGGAACTATTAGCATTATAAAATAGTAGCGAATTTACATGAAATAAAAACATTAATATGGCGTCATTTTTTTTTCTAGCTAATAGTAAAGCATTTACACCAGTCGGTGATCATGCATTTTTGCAAGTAAATCTAGTCTGGACTTATTATAAGATATGAAGTTAATATGGAGATATATTTTGTGAACATCGGGAATATGGTGATATGTTACAAGTGTCTTCCCTGCTTCTGGATGAGTTTTATTTACACTTCCTGAGTTCCTGTGCAATTTACCGGATCGTAGTTTTCTGTGGCGTTCGTAGTAGATTTGGTATATTTGTTTATTTATAATAGTTAACAATTGCAGCATAAAATGAGATATATTAACTGATTTTTAAAACAAATAGAATGCGTTATAAAATACTTTTGATATCGGATGGCTTTTTCTTCACACGCCCTCGAAAACTTACGCTTGTGGACAGACGTCATATTTTCATTTCCTATCTTTTTCTTTGAGTGAATCTTTTTGGGAGGTATTTACCAACGGCTTGGTAGTGGTAACATCACTGTCATTCTATTTAGACCAGGAAAATCTTTGTGATCCGCTAAGAGACGTCCTTTTATTGGATTGTCGCTGGTCGTAGTCGGAAAAATCTCGGCTAAGGGAATTAACTCTAGCCCCGGATATTATATAATATTGTTTACGTGGTTACCAGAATGGTCAGTCGTGAATGTCTGCGCATCTATTGCGCATCTGCAGCGGTACAGGGAGGTTAACAGCAGGGTGTCGGGGTGTATCAGTTACATGCCAGACCGTAGCGCTGATGGTTTATGAGAAACTGTTGGGGAGGGCCGTCCCTCTATTATATGGTCTCTGCTTTAAGTTAATTACACTGGTCTTCATCTGTATTGTTTCTTTGCAACTTCTGACGGGTTATAGCTAAAACGGCACCTCAGGAAAATGTCACTGGGCGAAAACGGCACAGATTGGCGAAAAGGTCACCTCGCCTCAAGCGAAAACGGCTACTATTGCCCAGCGAGAACTGGACCCTATTTTTGTTAACCTCGGGAAAATAAATGAAATTAAATTAGCAATGCAATATGGTCACTTGCAAACAACAATGATTATGAAATCCAAATAAAATTTGTCTAAAGTAATAAAAATAATTAGTTTTAGCAGGTACACTTTATCAAGAACAAAAAAGTTGGGTTTTTTCTGTTATTAGTTATCTAGTCAATTTGCTAAAATAATTATTTTTGGAAAAGTTCTAAATCCATTGATGTCACAATGGATAAAATATAAATAAAATATGGCATATAGATCTAAAATATTCTTTATCAAGTTATCAGTGAATAACTGGAAAACAGGAAATGACATGTAAATACATCAAATACACCAAATAAGATGTAAATAAAACATATATACCACAATATAAATCGTTCTTATCGTTATTAAAAATAGAGGTGCCGTTTTCACCCGACACATAGTAGCCGTTTTCAACAAATTCGGTGCCCTTTTCGCCAGAGAAATCGGTGACGTTTTGCTGAGGTGCCGTTTTAGCCTGCATCCCTTCTGTCAACAGAAACCAAATTTATCAATTTATACCTGAATACATTTTGTTGTCACAAGATTATAACTACAGTATCTAACTAACTGGAATCCTCTGAATGTCTGAAGAAAAAATACCATTTAATTGATGAATATATCTCCATTTAACTCAACCTTAAAAGATACAGTTGTGTGTAGGGTGTAATGTTTGAATGTTTTTATTGACAGTGGCAGACACTCCATCTGTCTATGACCAATGAACAGAACTGAGAATCCCATATCATAAACAGCAGTGAACACTGCGGCAACATCATGTTTTAGTAAGTATAATTAAATCCTCAAATATAATGTCATTGTTCACACATTGTATGGCATAGTGTAGTTTCCAAATAGTGGTCTATTTGACAGGGTTATATATTATAGATTTTCTTATTCACTTTGTCTACTGGCCTGCATTAGGTCTTGCCATTGTCATGTTACTTCTGATACATTCCAAAATAAGATCTGCCCGTACAGTTCCAGGACAGTTTAATTAGGACTAGGAGCCCAATGTGTTCATTTATCAGTGTCTTAGTCAATTTTTGTTGTACCCAAATAGAGGGAATAATAACAATGGCTATAAAAATGTCCTGTAAAACCCCAGGACTAGCAGATGCTGCTTTCTGTCCGGTACATTGAAACCCACTCTTTTAATTTGAAAAAGATCCTCCCAGCATGCATTTCCCCATGTCCTACTACTATTATTGTTGCTGTAGTTCTGGGCATTGATCATGGGCACCTCTTCAGCATGTTTAGTTATACAAATTTACCCCTGAAGATCGAGATTAGAATAGGTCTTCAGCAACTATGTTTGTCATAAGAGGCGACTAACATGATCGAGCGGTCAGGTTCGCTGACTTGGTTGATGCATGTCATCATATCCCAATTGTGTTGGTTAATGCTCATCACTGGAATGTCTGGTTCAGATTTGATTGTTTACAGGCAGCTGTCAAAGCTGGAATATTGCCAAGTGTGGCATTAAAAAACAAACAAACAGAGTTATAAAAAAAAAATTTAATAGTCTTATACTCTAGTATTATAATGTGATATTTTATTGATTGTAATGAATACAGAATGTTTGTATCAGTTTGAAAGAGACACAAACCAAGATTCCCACAACTATTTGCACATGCTTTGTCATAACACAATTAATATTGTATCATCAGGTTATGTATGTTTGTGAAAAGTGCTAGAAAGTGCCAGCTTTAGTTGTAAAATCAGTATGTTCCTCACAACAGAGCTAGATGTGCACTACCTTGTGGTATTTTTTGTTGAACTCATCTCTGTCTTTCTAAAGTTATATTTGTGCAAGGTGCATACTGGTGTATTAATGATATTACCTGACAAGAGTCAATTTGACTCATCATATTCTGAAATAAGTGTCTCCCATCTAATAGTAATGGAAAAAGGGGATACGAGCGAATCACCATCATGTAAATCGGTGCTGGGGATGTAAGCATAAAGTATATGTTTTTTAATAATATTATTAATATTAATGTTCTTCGGTGCTGGGGATGCTGGGGATGTAAGCATAAAGTATATGTTTTTTAATAATATTATAAATATTAATGCTCTTCACACATCGGTTGGAAGCCTGGTCACTGTAGGGTTTGCCCAAACCTGGTAAAACTAGGGGTCATCATGACTCCAAAGCTGTACTACAGGAAGTAATATGTCTTTCGTAGGGGGTCATTTTAACCAAATATGTTTAACAACATCAAAATATTCAATTGACTTGCAAACATCAACCTATTTCATTGCAGAATCCAAGTAGCAAGTTGTAGCCTGTTGTCTAGTACTTTAGGGTATACTATAATGCATATACTAATTCTTACTGTAAAGATATAACCGAAAAGCCCTCTAGTTTGGAGTACAAGTCTAGTACTGTGTTCAACGTAGTAAGCCCAAATAATAATGGTCAATATGACAACACTAAAATCTAATGAAAATGATTTTGAGAGTCCTGTTCGGGCTAGTTGACCCATCAGTTTAATTTTGGCACAGACTGCTCATGTAATTCACTATATGGTGACAATGTTACATGAGGTTCTTTTTTGTGTATTTCAATAATTTACACATGTATGAACTTTGAACTTAATGTAATCCTTGAATCTAGTGATGCTTTACTTTTACATTTCTTTAATAACCTACAATTGTTATGAAGCTGTCAATTTTTGTGGTCCCAGGAATAATATCACTAGAAATGGATGATCTTGATGATCTGATTTTGAGCATGAACACCATGGCAGATTTAAAATTTAATTCTCTTCCACTACTCAGACAGTTAGTCATGTATCAGCATGTAAGTTACTGTACAGTAGTCGTCTGTAGTGTGGAAACATGTTGATTCTTTTGTTTGCATATTTGGTTATACCGGAACTGTTATATGGTATTAACCTGTTGTAGAAGGTATTTATTTCCATCTATGATGTTATTATGGTATACCAGTGTGTATGGCAATTGTTTTGAAATTCATTAATATCTTCAAACACGATCTATTGTATCTAATGACTGGCATGTAAGAAAGAAGGAAGTTCCAAGACAAGGATTTGTAATAACTGATGTTGGTTCTTTTTGTAGTGATGGAACACCAACATAAATAGTCTCCCCTCACAATGACATATTTCATGATACCGCAGATTTGGTTAAAACGTGAGGTAAAATAAATGGTTCCCATAAATGTAATTACTTCCCCCACAAACACACTTTTAGGTCATCAGAAATAGCATAACTAGAAATCTGCTCGGAGGTAACACAATTTAATCCTGTTGTAAGGATTAACTTGCGTAATTAAGCACAGATGGTCATGAGAAGTGTTCATTGTGTACATCCAGACCTTGGACATATGTTTGTAATCTATTTGATTAAGTTTAGTCACATTTTCGTTTGAAACACTATCTGATTCTTAAGACACTTGCCTTAAAATATCTGTATTTATGTTTTCGATGTGCAACTTTCATCACATGTACTTATCGGGTTGAAATCATAGAAAGGGTAGCAATTTTTGGCCACCATCGCTGAGCACAATGTCAGATGAAAAATCTTAACTGGTCCAGTTACATAGGAGTAACCATATTATCTTGTGATCATCGTTAAACCTGATCACCACTGCTTGACCACATAGTTTACCAAGTCAGGTATTCGATGTCTGTGTATAGCAATTGTTAGTGTGCTTTCACTAATTGTTGGGAAAGTGTATGGTGAGCTGAGAAATGTGTGAATGTTACATATTTTAAATATTTCATTTGAGGTTTGAGATACAAAGCACATTTTACAGTATTTTAATGTCCAGTTTCGAGATGTCGTGTGAATGTAAATCTACAAGCTTGAGATATCTGTACAATTTTTTAAAATGATACTTAGATCAGTAGACATTTTGGACTTTGGAGATTAAGGAAGTCAAGATTGAGGGAGGTTGAGTTTGCTCACCTGGCCATGTAAAGTTCAAGCATCTTTTTTCAAAGGGTAGGAGTCCTGAAACTTGTTTGGTGAGATTGTCACCTTTTGTGGTACAGAGTTTGTAAAATTTATCTTGATTAGAAATCAAACATGGCTGCCAGTGAACATATTGGAAAATATGAACAATCGAGAGTTATCTGTTGTGAACACCTCCCTGGAAACTACTGGACCATTGATGCTGAAACTTTGCATTTGTTGATTACATCAGGATTTGTTCAAGACGTTCAAATCCAAATTCCAGTATGATCTTTGCACTTAAATCACAGTGTTAGCTGAAACTTCTTATTGCCATTATTCAGTCAGTTTTGTACAAGTTCTTATGAAATTTGATATGTGTTTTTTATGTTATGAGATTCAAGACAAGTGGTCTGGTTTTTGCATAATATATAATTTTGACCTTGCTTTGACCATGCTTTTAAATTCTTTTGCATATTTAGCTGTGTAAACTTCTCTAAATTTGCCAGACTGAGGGAGCTGAACATGTGTCATGAGTGTTTCTCCTCATGATGACAGCATGTTTTGTTCAGATATTTAGATTTTAGTGTTTTAGTCCTCAGTATTAGAAAAATAAATAAATAAATATAAAATATATATATATGCAGAGTATCAATGATATTCTCTGTTAAGTGGTTGTCTTTGATGTCATTATAAAGTGTTGACTTCATGTCCAGGTGAGCTACAGTGTCATGGCATTATTTTAACCCAGCTATGGGCTATCATTAGCAAATTAATTCCCCTTTCTCTGGCAAACATTGTAGCGTTACAGATAAGACGATTACCTAATAAAATAATAATTAGCGTTAGATTTGGCCTTGCCAAACTGCCCAAAAGTTTAGGTATCATAAGGACAAGTAGAAATTTGCCCTTTTTAAGGGTTTTGCTATATGTTATCATTATAAGGACTAGTGGACTAAAACTGTTAGTTTCTACCGCTGATAATCCGAATGTTTTAAAGAAATTGTACATTTAACGTATACAGTTGTTGTGTTTGTGGTTTCAGATATCCGCGTTAACGATGTCGTGAACTGGACACTGCACTCCTGATTCCAGCACTAATATTGTCATGACCAAATGTTTAAGTTCATACTCAGCAAGTTGAAGATAACTGACACCATCTTTAAGTATACGTTTCACAAATATGGTATACAGATGTTTTTGTTTTCACTACTGATTTATATATAGTTTTGAAAAACATTGGATTTCTGTAATAGAATAAAGTATTGGAATACATGTGATACTAGTTGTGCTTCTGTCACCATATGTGGAGCTTTTATACTGTTTAGGAGGAAAGTTGGCCTCATGTTCTAAAACGCTGCAACACTGCAGAGTTGTGTCCATTGGTTATGTGAGGATCCATTCTGATCACTGGTTTGGAGGATGGTGACTTAAAGCTGAACAGATGAACGTGTGGCAGTGTGATTTGAGAGGAAGGCACAACTTAATGCAACCACAGAAGGTGCAGAAACGAAGGATCGTATACTGGATTTGAACTCATGACCAGTACAACCTGGCAGGAACTGCACATCAAGTTCCATCAACCACAATAATTGGGCCACCTCTCACTCCACTCCACTTCAGTACAATTGCAGCACCATAAAGGCAGAAATTAATAAGTAGGGTCTGTGTGACTAAAGAAAGCAGTTTCTTGTCACTTTTCGGCATGTATTGAGTAACCATAGCACCTCATGATTAATATTTCCGTTACGAAACTGTAACATATGTGTGTGTATCAGGTATAACCCAGTTTTACATCACAATCGGGCATATATTGGCAAGAAACCCTAACCCTAACACCTCATCATTCAAGTTTTTGTTGTATATTTGGCGACATCAGCGTCTGTATCAGAAATAATCTAGTATTATATCTATGTTGGACATATATTGGGTAGAAACCCCCACCCTAGATCCTCATGATTCATGTTTCTGTTGAGATACAGTGACATCAGCATTTTGGTACTGTCGAACTAACCATCAGTTTATAATCTGTAGCATGGATTGCCAGGACTGTTATTTGTTTATCATGGTGGCTGGTAAATATAGTGTGGACAAGGCAAACCAGTGGCTAACAAGATGAGCAAAAACCCTCGCCATTGGGCACATTAACACAATCAGATATTTGACATGTCGTTGGGTGACGCATAAATGAACACATTTATGCCTATATAAGACTGTTTGCCCTTTGTCATAATCAATCAACTACAAACAAAATTCATCATTTTGCTAGTTCTTTATTGCTGAGGAAACAATAAACAAATGTAACACATGTAAAGAGTTTTGCCCTAAAATGCTGAAAAGAGTGAAAGTGACGAAATTCCATGCACAGTGCATCAGCAGGATGCTAAATTCTCAAAGCACACTGTATTGGGAGCCTGGCAGGTGCTTGTTTACTGTATAGTTTAGTGTTGGTGTTGTATTGTTGCAGTAAACTGATACCATCAAGTTTCATAACAGCACGGCAGTTGCCCTGAAAAGGTTGACAATATTCATAAAAGTGATATCATCATTGCCTGAACATTTTTCATGCAGAAATAACTTAAGATTGAACTTCAATATAAATACATCCACGAAGTACACACCATTTTTACATATATACCACCATTAATATAAAATTATATTGGAGTCAGTTCTTTTGAATTTTTGCTATTTGGGAATTTTTCAAAATTTGACTTTCCCCTGTTTCCGTATTTAACAAGTAAGACTTAGCTGAAACAGAGATAGAAAACTATTCCAACATTGCTCATCTAAACCTGGTACATGTATTAACCAAAGGCTGAAGTGGTTCCTTTTGCTATTTAGGATTTTTTTTAAAAACAATTCCTGTTGCCATGGCAACAAGCTTGACTGACTCAAAGCTGTGTGTTTGTCCGGACCATATCTCTAAATTTTTCATGACACTTTACATACAAAGACCAGTTTTTCAAATGGTTCCTCATGCTAAAAATATATTTTTTTTCTGTTTCCATGGCAACAGATTTGATCTTGACTTGTTCATGTTGGCGAGTACCTGGCGAAGGAATACAAAGTTCCGAATCTTGTATGGAGCAGGCAGATTAGATGGAAAATCTCTCATCAAGTTGGACTTAAAGTAACAGTCAGATGATTTGTTCTTTCGAATTTGTGGGGGCCTGGGGGATTTTTCACCTTCTGATGACTTGCATGAACATGATAATACATAATATTCCAACACTGTTTTCAGTTTTAGCTACATAATACAACAGTGTACTTGCTTTTTCAAGAATCATTAATCGCGGTTTTATTAAAGAACATGCTTGAACAAAATTGCTATATTCTGAGGCTGCAATTTGTAGGCGTAGAGAGAAGGAAACAGTATCACGGTGCATTCAGTTCTGAAAATTTCACACGACTTCCTAGCTACTGCGCCACTTTACACCCCTGGCAATCAAATTCGTGTGTTGATTGTCAAACTTTCCAATCCACATGGGTATCTTACAGGCTCACGCACCTGTTTACAGTCTGTCCAAGTTTTATAACCTGGCTAAGGCCGTATCACCATATGCTTCTCGTCCGCCGTAAGTCGGAGCGACTGTAGTGAACGCGCTGCACGAAATTCACGTGGTTGAAACTGACATGACACACTGGCAGATGATCAGGACAGCAGACACTTTGCAATATACACACATGTAGTCTGAAGATATAACATCCAGCAAGAGAAATGGAAAATAATACTCTTGCATGTCCACATAATCGCCATATATAGAATACCCTGGCACTCAAAGCTCTGAAGGCTTTTAAACTTTCGAATTCACATCTTCTACCATACCCCAGCGATGCACCTGCACATTCCGTTGGACCATGCTTTTAAATGAATAAATCTGTTTCAGGTTTTTAGAAATTCTATTGAACTTAAAATTTAATCACGACTTGAGGAAATATTTAAACTATGGTCAAATATGTTTATTATGTCAAACCTACAAATTACAGGAAAGTTACAGTCTTAATGTAAAGCTATGACACCTGGCCAAAATACATAAAATTGTAGGCCGCACTCAGCAATATTCCAAATAATCAAATAATCGCATCTGTACCAGACGATCCAGTAATTAGTATCACGAGAAACGACCCATGCTGCTGACTTGATTGATGCATGTCATCGGATCCCAATGCGTGGATCGATGTTCATGATATCAATCACTGTATTGTCTTGTCCAAACTCGATTATTTACAGATATATACGTCATATAGCTGGAATATTGGTGAGCGCGGCGTTAATCAACAAACATACAAACATCACTGAGCCTGCAGACCAGGCCATCCATTAAGCCGCATCTTTCCACTAGCATAGGTTGATGGGAATCCATTCAAACCACGAATCCCACCCAGTGTCAGAATATAACACACCATGTTTTGAATACA
Source organism: Haliotis rufescens (assembly GCF_023055435.1). Classification (NCBI taxonomy): domain Eukaryota; kingdom Metazoa; phylum Mollusca; class Gastropoda; order Lepetellida; family Haliotidae; genus Haliotis; species Haliotis rufescens. Next base: position 118,212 of record NW_025963852.1, read on the forward strand.
TGAACGTTTAACATTCTTGATAACTAGATTAAGACACAAGGATAGCACAATCTATTTTCAGTGGAATGAGATTCACAAATAATAAACACGTTTTGTCTGAAGAAAGGTAAATAATTAATACATCCGTTGGTGTGTGTTCCTGTACTGTCTTTTTGTAGTTATTTCGAGTTGGTGTGGTTATTGCTTAAGGGTTAAGTGATACATTCAGGATTTTTACTGCCGTCCTTGATAGGACCATTCCCGATGAAAATTGGTCTGATCAAGATCCTGTGATTTACTGTCGGGATTGCTTGGCCGACCTCTCTGGACCTTTCCCGATCCACATAGGACTCTGTTATGACGAACGTATATATATACGACTGCGTTCAGACAATGATAGGACATTCCAGATCATTGAGGATAGTAAACAGACTTTTTCACTTTTCGTGTCGTAGCGCTGTCTGATCTCAAACGGGAGCCATAATCGGCACTGTGTGAACCCGGCAGCGTTTAGTCATATTCCATATTTCTCTTAGACAATCATGGGTAACTGGGTATAACCAGTATATCGTATAACCGGTATTACAAAATGTAACTATTCGTATAGTTTACACACACAATTTTCTTTAAAACTGATACAGTGTTACAAGGGGTTATCAATGCATGATCAAGGATTTATGGGATTTTAGCCATGCCTGATGGGCCATGCCTGATGATATTTTACATGCGAGCAGGCATGTCAAGGGGCAGACTGTTTTGAAACCGAAGTGACACTGGTGCATGACATTCACGTGTCCCATTCTACTGGCCATATCCTGGCCTCAACATCACTGGCAGCCAAGAATGCACATATTTTCTTGGGAAAATTATATTGAAAAATTGTCTCAAAATCATTCTTGGGCTAGACAAACTCAGAGACAAAGAGTAGGATATAGATAAATATTGCTTGCTACTTCTTAAAATATCACTCACTATTCCATCTCCGAAATATGCGACATTGTGTCCATTACAATAACATTGTATCCATTACAATAACATTGTATGTGCCCCTTCGAAAAGATTTAATTCTTCATTTGGGAACAGAAATGTGCTTGTATTTATCATGCTCCTTCTTGCTTACTGTATTTGACATAGACATGTGTAAGTGTTGAGAAATTGACTATGGTGCACATTAGAAGCGACATATTGAATTTTACCAAAGAAAAAGATCAGTGCCTAAGGTGAATGATAACATGCGAGTAAATAAATACACCATGACTATGAAACACATTGATTGTAAATATTTTAGGCATCATGTGACATGTCCTAAATATTGCCTAAACTACATTTTGCAACATTTAGATAAAATGAACAGGCAAAATTGTTTGATAATAAGAGATTTGGGTGTGTGGCAGATATCACTATATTAGGCTTTAGAATTTGTTGCAATTTGTTAAAAACACCCGAGGTATAATTACCAAGCAACAAAAATATCTGTCCGATCAACAAACAATTAATATCCTTATGAGCAAACTGTTGAATACGGAAAACCCACTGGAGATGGCCAAGTGTATGTATATTTCAAAGTTTCCACGTGCTGTGATCTGTCAATCAGATAGCTCCTTGTGACAAACTAAAAGTCGCCGGAGAGACCGTCAGTCAAAAGACTCGGGACATTGTGGTACATTGAGAACAGGGCACAACCCCGTTATAACGCCTCGTTACTGAACTTGCAGCCCACCTCTGGCACAAATTAACAACAAACACAGTTAAAAATTCCTGCAGGAATGTGTACATGGCACTTTTTATGGCTAGGCATGTCTTTGTCACAACGTGTATTTCTCGCTCCTTCATCAGGTGAATGCTGAGTAAGTGCATATAAATAAACACACATACAGATATATATATAAAACAATATAATGCCAGGTATGGGTGCATGTGGTATGGGTGGGTGTGGTAAGAATGGATGTGGTTTGGATGGCTGTGGTATGGGTGGGTGTGGTTTGGGTGGGTGTGGTAAGAATGAAAGTGGTTTGGGTGGGTGTGGTATGGGTGGATGTGGTTTGTGACGGGTCTTGCTATTTGTTTACAAACCACGACCGCCGCCTCGTCAATTTCACACGCGCTGCACCACGGCTTAAAATCAAACTCACTCACGCACTCACTTGTAATGAATCTGTACTCTGGTACCAAAGTCTTTAAGGGCCATTTATATTTTAATTTTATTCTTTAAATTTCAAGATACATGCTTGAAATTTCAACTTAGCACTTTGAAATATCAAGATAACATTTTAAAAAAACAAATACCTCGAAAAGGCTTCTGTACCATAGTACAGATTCATTACAAGTGAGTGAGTGAGTGAGTTTTGATTTTAAGCCGCTTTTAGCAATATTCCAACAATATCACCATATTGGGATACCAGAAATGGGCTTCACACATTGTACCCGTGTCGGGAATCGAACCTGGGTCTTCGGCGTGACGAGCCAACGCTTTAATAACTGGGCTACCCAACCGCCCGAGATGCATTGCAAACTGACCACAGTGTATAACATTCAGCGATGATCGAATAGCAACAAATAACGTATTGCCGGGTGATTCAATAAATAAACATTAGAGGCTGTGTTGGTTATCAGAATCTTGTTCTTTTTCTGTAACAAATACTATGGGGAGGAATGCTCCTCGTGTCATCGACAAATAGAATTGACCCGGGCTATGCGGACAGAGAAAGGTTCAGAGACCTCGGAAAGTCGTGGGGAGGGTCCTGTTCCACAAAGCGATCTTAGCCCTACGAGTATCCTGAGTCTATATTAAAATATGGCAGTTTGCCAGAGTTCAAAGAATTAAGAATCACGTTGCTCAGGCAACGTTTAACAAGGAAAGTCGCTTTGAAGACAACCAGCCCACCACTGAATTTATTTTCCAGTCTACCGGAAAATATTAGTGGTTAAATTTGCCTCTTGTTTTGGGATATTATTACTTTTAATCAGCCTCTTTTGGGATTTATTCGAAAATAAGCTCTTCAGTACAAAATTATGTGTCAATTATGGAGATGTTCATCAAAACGTTTGGTACAGTTAATGATAATAGTCCGTATTAGTTTCTGTACACTTAAGAAAACTAGCGTTGTATATTATTCATTATTAATGGCAGGAAGGCTATAAGAGGATACTTACAACCTGAATGTTCACTAGCAAGTATTATATTTTTTTTACCCGGAGAAATAAGGTCTTGCTTTATTTATCCTGAGGGCTGGGCTCTCTGTTTGTGACACTAACTGCTTCAAAACAGACAAATCATTTCTGCAAAAGGAGGAATCACAGTTTTTTTCCGGACTTCCAGCAGATACAGGAAACAATAATTGTTTTCTGGAACATATGATTTGTTTTCTCTGTTTATTTATTATTATTATTATTATTATTATTATTATTATTATTATTATTATTATTTTGAAATACACATGCCATCAAATACCAAATGGCGGATCACTATGAATAGTCGAGCAAGGAAGTTAGGAAAAACACTATTTTCTTTATGTGACCTTAAACACAGATATGTGTGTTTCATTGGAGGGAGGGAACAAACCAAAAATAAAATATACAAGCAGTGATGCTGATGATGCCATTGATAGTTTATATATTTATTTTTCATCCTTGTAAAAAAATAGTTTTTGTACTGTTTAACCTTATTTCACTTGAATCACGTGATCTCATTTTTAATGTTTATTCTGATGAAGAACTGCTGTGTATATTTGCTGAATGTTACTAATTTCGAGTCAACTTTAAAACACTCTCGCAGTGTGGGTTCGAAATCCCGGGCGGGACTCAACCCAAAAGAGTACGAGAATCTGTATTTTAAACAGAAAGTGTTATCCTAAATATAACCTTTGTTATATATAATTTAAGTTTTTTATTCAACATGAATTGTACTTTTTTAATTTTATCTTTTTATCGTAGAAGTGTAAATATACTTCCCCAGGCAAATCATTCTCTAATATTTATATTTATTTGAATACTGAGTTCATCCCATACTAAATATTAAATAGTGGGTCCCTTGTATACCAGTTAGATATAAATATTTTACTGCAATGCAGGAGTTTTGTTATATAAATCAATAACCCACTGACTCAATCTTTTATAATTCTTATTAAAATGTCCGGAATGAAAGTAAGGAAACACGACAGACCCAAGAAACAAAAATGCTTTGCTTTAGGCCTAATCAAGCTGCTGACACTATTTACATTTTCACAGGATCAAGAATTGGCTGCCAGCTAAAACTGTCCGTCCAAAGCGACAGGCGTATTTGGGCGACAGTGTTTATTGTTTCCGAACAGCATCTTTCCTTTCCGATATATACAATGTTGTAGGCGTACAGTCTCCAAACTTAAAGAATATGCACACTATGGAGATCGGAGTTTGTTTATGTGTTGTCTCAGGCCACACTGAGCCATCTTCCAGCTATATGACGGCAGCACCTATTCTTAAGCTGTGTGTAAAGGCATGGGCACTTTTAAACCTGAAATAAAGATTACAATACGGGTCTGTATGTCAGACAGGGTTGTGCATGGAGAACAATTCTGTCAGGTTAATCAACTCCCTGGAATTAATTATGCACCTGGTGTATAAATCTCACATTACTGCACATGGCATTGTTACCATGTGCGTTGTGCTTGTTGGGTCAAAATCGGAAAGCAAACTCATAACCACACAGGCAGAGCCCCAAACACAGCTGTGGAGTTGACCAGGCAACACTGTTTCAAAGTGATGTCTGGCAGTTCCTATACGTCGCATATCTTATACTGGGGTCCTCCCTATTAGGACTGAAGTCGGAGATAAACAGTTGTTATTTCACTTAATATGACACGTGTTTAAGTTTTATTTTGATTTAGGAAGTTTATAACTATGGTAAATAGTCTACTTAATGCATTTTCACTTTAAAGTGAAACAATGTCACTTTTAATTTCGGAGAGAAACTGTAGTCTCTGTGAATTTGATTGGAGGAATGACTGAAACACTAAGATGAATTATTTAATTATTGAATATTTATATACACCCAGAACACTTTGGGGAACGTATCATATAAAGGTTTTACTTTGTCTATGTGACTGGTAACTGTATAAATATATGCATGTCTTCGAAGTCAGTGGTCCACAGTGAACATCGGAAGAAGACTATAATGAAATAACAAAAAACAAACAATTTTCCGCAATGTGAGACAAAACCTTGTGAACAATTTTACCTCAAAACTTGATAAAAGTTACTACTTGGGTAATGGGTCGACCCGAATCGCACAGTACCCGGGTACCCTTTTCAAAACTATCTATAAATACACTATGAGATAGTTTGATAAAGGAATAACTTTGATACATTAAAATCCATGTGAAGAATCGATCTCCTACTCTTCACAGAATTTCTGCTCTATAAAATGTTTATAAAGAGTTTACTCCTATTGACCAGGTCAAACTGTGCAAAATGCACTTTTCCTTAGAAGGATAATAAAGCTCCCAGAAACTGAACAACTAAATTATTTTTGTTGATGATGACCAGAACATTTAAACATGAGAACTGATGAATTGTATTATTTCGTTATTTAATATGTAAACACATCTATTTATGTCACCTTGGATGTATATTAACGCCAGTTACCGTTCTAAAGTCAAACTCACATAAAATAAGGTATTCGCTGCTATTGCTAATCGGTAATGTGTAAATTGATTTAATGACATAACAAAGAACTACTTCGTATTTATAAAAAACAAAAAAACAAAACATTTCTCATGCAAAACAGGAGCGAAAATATTTTCGTCTTTATTTTTTCGAATGACATTAACAGAATTGGTGCTAATAATCACCACATATTTTAGTTTCACCAATGTGGGTACCGAACGTTTAGCCCGCAAACCAGTAAAGTCGAGTAACGACTTATATATAACTCTATTTCTTGGAAGGGTTCGACAGAATGAAGGGTCAATCATGAAGTTCTGAAGATACATGCTCACCAACTTCCGACCATCCCTTGCTGTGATGACTTAGTCATCAATGAAGCACTGGGGCTCCTTTTCATTTTATTGCAGTTGTTTGTAAAAAAAATTCAAAATTTTATATTTTTGGAGACTCAGGGTTAGTTTAGCTCACACCCTGAATAGTAACAAATATTAATCTGACTATGGCGTTTTTAACAGTGTATAGATAGAAGTCGCTATAGTTCTGTCAGAATATGTTCATAAGATTTATTGTAACTGTTCTATATATTAAATAGTGAGTTACACGCTGATCTACAGCCTCAATTGATGGATAAGTTAAACCCCCAACACATCTGCAAACTGTAACTGAATTTAACTGGTTTAATAAGCAACATTATCGCCTGTTATTGCAGCTGGCTTTTGGTTATGTCATCTTACTTGGCTAATGAATTTCTTAAGTAAACAAGGCCCTAATCAGTGAGGGGTCCCTTTTCCTATGTATTCACAACTGATTAATATATGTTTTCTGCTGAATATTTTAAAACAGACATATGCACATGCCTTTATTTGGCTTAAATGGCAACAGCGCTTCAGTTTGATAAAAGCGCTTGTGTGTGCGTGCATGTGCGCGCGCTGTTCTACGCCGCTCTCGGGAATATTCCAGTTTATTGACGGCGATCTGTAAATAATAGAGTCCGGATCAAACGATCCAGTGATTGATATAAAGAGCAGCGATTCACGCCGTCGGGGCACGCCGACACACCGACAACGCGATCCATTCAATCATGAGTTGCCTCACACAACAAACTTTGGTTGCCCTGGACCAACTCTAACCCTTATCGCCGATATACCACAATGCTTATTGACAAACTGACAATGGATACTATCACAATTATCCATGACATATAAATTTCCATATTGATCATCGGTCTATCTCGGTACGCATCGTTTTAAGCTGTATTTTCTTCCCACTTAAAAACGTGAGTAATTTCGAACATGCGTCAACGCGAAGATGTCCCTTGTATTTGTTGTTTTTCACACGAATGTATCCCGGCGTCCACATACATGTACACATAAACGTAGAAAGAATAAACATATAGCATATGGAATTCACTACAGCAGGGTAGGGATGTCCAGACAAAGCAGAGCCAAGGCGTTGACGAATAATAGACACACAAAAACCAAATTCATGCAGGACTAAACAGAAGGAAAAAAATCGGTTTATCTAGTGGACAACACTGACTTGTTGTATTTCGTATCTAGACTTGCCTATTATGAGGGTAGAACTACTATATGGTACAGGTATATTCTATTAGTTTTTGGTCAGTTTTTCCTAATATGCATCTCAGAAGGTGTTCTCCCTAACGTCAGTGTTTTGCTCTCAGTACTTTCGCAGTCACCGAGATGACCTGTGCTTTCAAAAATGTGAAACGCAAAAACGGCAACGTCGAAATGAGCGCTTGCTAGTAATTCACCAATGTATGTAGGTATTGTTGAAGTTGACAGATAATTTGACATACTAATACTTCAGTCAGAATAAGACTGTAAAGATGAATTAAAAATTTAATGAACAATTCACATTTTGTGCTATTTCGGAACTTGCCATTTTGTATTTACCGTTTCACCCGCTGCATGAGGAAATGTAACATGGCGGCACACTGTTATGGGAAACGCATGGTTTGTATCGTGATAGGCCTCTCTTTTTAAAAATTATTTATTGTATTAACAGTGGTGCTTGTCTCATACCGTGCACTCAAGACACACATTATTTCAAGGTTTCTTTCTTGAACGAAATAGTCGGCTTATTGCCATTTGAAGTTGATTGTGCTCACGGGGTCGGGTTATAGAAATAACGACACCTCAGCAAAACGTCACCTGGCGAAAACGGCACCGATTGGCGAAAACGTCACCTCGCCTGAAGCTAAAACGGCTACCATTGCCTGGCGAACACAGCACCTTATATTTGTGAAATGTTACATTAGAAATTAGCCTCTACTCCAACTTTATTCAAACCTAGCCTATACGCAACTCACCATATTGTGAAAACATAACATGCTTTGAAGTAAAATGAACTAAATTAAACTCACGTTGTCACTTACAAACACAAATAATCGTGAAATGTTAAAACAAGTTTACATTAGAAATTAGCCTCTACTCCAGTTTACAACTGACCGACTCTGATTGGGAGAACTTATTGTGGAAACATTATATGCATTGAAGTTTTAAGTACCTTTACTCAATTCAACTCAATGTCATGCTGAAACTGTATCACAATTATTCACAATGGCCTTTCGATGTGTTGCATGCGAGAAGAATGTAAGAAAAAATCAACATACTGTTTCATGTGACATGAATCGTTCTTATCGTTATTAAGAATAGAGGTGCCGTTTTTGCCTGACATAAAGTAGCCGTTTTCGCCAAATGCGGTGCCGTTTTCTCCAGAGAAAGAGGTGACGATTTGCTGAGGTACTGTTTTAGCCTGCATCCCCTGGGGTCTCAACTACGGTACATACAAACAGCTTTTCTTGGCGCAATGATATATAGACTGAATTGAGAAATGGGCCTGTTTATTGTAGTTTTAGATGTTCATTTAGTCGATCAGCAAATAGGAAGGCAGAGGGGACAAAGTAGTTTATTAACCACTTCTTCTATTAAAAGTTTCGGTGAGACGGTCCCTAATTTGCCAACTTGTCACTTTGGTCAAAACGGCTCTCATTCAGAGGCTCCATATCCAGGAGATATGGTGGGCAAGTTTTCCTTGGACAAAGACTTTGGCATGAATAAGTGGACAATGTAGTATATTCAATTTTAGAAATCATCCAAGATCTGAGATCATTATTATAATATATACTTGGCCTATCTATTGTGAAAAAATATATACTTACCCATTGTATAGAAACAATATTTCTACCCTACCCAGGTACCAGGTACCAGAATAGGTCTCGAGCTATGTGCAAAAATGTTTTACAGTATACTAAATCAGAAGGAATACACCCATTTGGGCGTGAAGTGCCTATGTAAAAACAACATACTTTGTTCAAAGGATTAGCTCATAATACGTTGATAGATTGCTCATTGTTATCTAATTCAATGGATTCATTTCAAGAACCGTGGACATCATGAAAGTAGCTGTCAATAGTGCTGTCTCAGCTGACAAATGAGACTTGACACCTATGTGAAACACCTGAAGATCCGTGTTACAATAGGTCTTCAGCAACCCATTCTTGCCGTAAAAGGCGCAATGCTTGTTGTAAGAGGCGACTAACGGGACCGGGTGGTCAGGCTCGCTAACTTGGTCAAGCATGTCATCCTATCCCAATTGCGTGGATCGATGAACATGATGTCAATCACTGGATTTTCTGTTCCAGACTGGATTATTTACAGACCGTCATAATGCTGGAATATTGCTGAATGCGGCGTTAAACACCAAACAAACAAATAAAAAAAGACACGTGACACTGAACAAGTTTATTTCAAAGGATGCAGGTGTATGGGACATTTTTCTTTATGTGGACATTCATTTATTATGGAATTAATATGGTTCTGTTCGGATGAACAAAACTTCAAAATGGCGTGCTGGTTTTCTTGGGGGAATTAGTCAGCAAAGAGCCGGAGTCACAGGAGACTAATCACAATTTTATTTACAAGAACAATTAACAATGAACAATATGTTTACTATAGCTGAGGGTGCCACAGAGAGTCGGTACAACCCTCTGGGCAGTGGGAGAGAGATCTGCTTGGAAAGAGCGTCAAACCCCTCCTGCTTAACATTTTGCTTCAATATGTATTTAACAAAGATTAGAACAATAAAAAGGAATATGATTGGTTGATACACGATGGGGTGTGCCTTATGGTTAATGAATGGCTAGACAGAGGGGAATACTTAATCCTCTTTATCCAGTTGGACTGGCTCTAATCTTGTTGACATATGTACTGGGTGCTTTGAAAGAGATTACGGTGTCACTATAGACGAGCTTGTATGGGGGCTAATCCTAATCCTTAATGAGTCTAAATTGAAGTAATTGCTGAATGTTATTCTAATATAGGTGATGACAGATTTACTTAAATAAAATAGTTCAAGGCAATCTATAAGACTATGTAGACATATCTTTTGTCTTATTGGATATTATGTCTGGGAGATGGGATCTTGATACCTTAGGCTAGTATTTATCCGAAAGCTTTAAATCTATTAAACTATGTAGACATAACTTTTGTCTTATTGAATAGTGTGTCTAGGAGATGTGTTCCCATACCTTAGGCTAGCATCTATCTACAAAGCTATGACTGAAAATACTGATATTTTGTATATGTATTTTACTTGATGATATTTATTACTTGCTAAACTATAATTATATGGAATGTTGTATAAATATTATATTATAATAACTTATAAAAGCACTTAATGTCTAAATATTTCAGTCAATTTACAAATAGCCTGAAAAATATGTTCATTTATTTGACAGACTGACTATTAAGACGTTCAAAAGTGCTTAAAGCTTGCACCAAGTGCATTTTTAAAAAACAAATCAAATTTGTGTCTGAGTATCATTTACTTGTCCACTCAACAACCATGGTTGAACACATTCAACACCTCTGAGCTTACCATACTACATTACGATCGCGAATGCCTGTGCTATGTGTAATTTGTCATCATTTCTTGGACTTGAAGTCCTCAAACTGTGGGAACTCCATGATTATGTGCACTTCCTATTTATGTTTTACAGCAATATTTATGTTAATATATTATGTCATCAGACATTTGAGATGTACTTATTCAGGTTTATTCATCAATGTTTCATCTTTGATAAATTTATGGGACAAGAGTGGAATTTTATTTTGTCTGGTACAACTAGATTTTCATGTCAACATACACTTGGAGCAAGTTAAATGAAGTTCCTTAACCCCCTTCAGGCTATCCTTCCTTTGTATTAACGTTTGCACGTGCATTAAAGGCCAGCGCATTTGGTAAACATTTTAGACATACTGTTACGACTTTTCATGTGTCCTTTTTTCACAATATGGATATGAACGTTGCCTCGCTTTGTGGTCAAACAGCCATTGTCCATCAAGTCACGGTCTCCTGCCTTCTGAATTTGTTGAAACTGATGAATTAAACAAATAATTAGGATAGAGTCACCACTGCCACATTTTTTGGGTCTGTGTAAATCTCCTGCAGGCCAAGTCATGCGATACTGGTATCATGAGTATGGAGCGTGTACACTGCTGACCTCAGAAAATATCACAAACCTTCCTATTTAATGTAAGCAATATAGAGTTCCATGAAATCTTTCTGTTCGGGGCCTTTCTTGTGTAGGGATGATCCAAGTTATCACTTATATTTCTAAAAATACTGTTTTCAGCTTGAAGCATGCCTGATACTGACTGGGGAGGTACATGTGCAGAAGAAACAAAAGCTTTCACATATAAAGTGCCATTTTGGCCAGCTGATCTGAAGTCTGGTGTTGGCAGTGGATGATCGACAACCCTTGCTTTTGCTTTACCTCACTACCCTCGACCGCCTGGTAGAAGTTGTGGTACTTGGACACGTAGGTACATTTAGTACATTAATCCCAACCCTCCCCAGGTAGAGGTAAGGCCCCACTGTTGAGTTCCATCATAAGGTCACCCTCATACAGTAGAAATTTCTGACTGTGCTCCATTAATGCATCACTGTGCAGCTTTTCACTTTTCCAAACATGAAACAAGGGCTCTACATCAGCCCCAGAACCTGCAGAGATGAAAATAATACCCACTGGATCTTGCGCAATGGAGCGTTATTGTTCTAATTCACCTTAGAAAGAATGTGACATTGATCTACTTTACTAAATTATCTCCCTTGATTAGTAAAATGCATTGTATATGTCTGTCCCCTGTTAGCCCATCAATTATTGGAGAGAAATACTCTTTTAAACTGGTATTGCCAAACACTGTTAATTGTGCATAAAAATAACCTCTTTTGTGTCGGGATAACCTATAAAGTTCCTAAATTATCTTGAGTTTTTACTTTGATTCCTTAAAACATGCAAATACTTGTAATTGTCATGTTTAGCAACCTAACAACATTCAACAGAAAGTGTTTTAGATTTCCTATGAGTATTTCAAAGTCTTAACTAAATGAATAATTAAACGTAAGTGTAATTTTCTTGTTTTCAAAGTGTTTTCCACTACTTAAGGGGTTACTTCCCTTTATCAGCTGTTATAGACAGTATGGTTCACTGGTCAGTGTTTGAGATTGTTGGTCACAATCCACCCTTTACTTCATACTTTCTGGTAAAGTTCATTACCTAGCCTTACATGTATGAAAACTTAAATGTGCTGCTTAATGTGTCCCTGGCCAGTTTCTGGCCTGAAATCCATGCTTCTGTCCAAATTTGAATAATGTTTCTGCTTTCTTTCCATGTGTACTTATGTCACCAGGTTATATCATTGGCGCTTACACTTTTGATTTTGGGGCTGAAAGAAAGCACAAACATTTGTGTTAGCCCTTCTATTGGTGATGTACAAAATGTTGATAGTCATTGGGGGTGTAAATTCGAGGCATTTGGTTATGGTTTTGAGGTTTAAAGATTTGTTACTTTTTTATAGTTAAAAATATTGTGTAGGGTGTAATGATCTAGGCAGCCCCAAGCATGTATTGCATTGATCCACGACCACCTTCTTTTATAAAACATGAATAAACTCCCATGGTCTGTGTATGATTGCTGAAACGTCTTATTAATACAAAAATACGTTTTGTAAGACATTGATAAAATATATGTCATTTAACTCTTACAGCTCCTTCGGTACATCAAAAGGTTGTGTTCTGGTGCCATGAAGACATGTTGGATAGGAAATCATATTGATGTTGTTTTTTATCTAAGAAGTTACACACATATTTATATCATATGCAATACATAAATCAAATGTTTCTAATTTATCTGCAGGTTCTACACCACCAAATCAGAACATGCAGAGTTCATTGGGAGCCTTTCCTTAATCATCTGGCAGCTGTGATTGGATGATTTTGTATAAGATTTCAAGTTTTTTTCAAATGTACATCCATCCAGTATTTAAAACTGACCATGTTGTTCTATAATTAGTGCTGTCGTTTTCAACATGATGACTCATGCTGAATGTGACCACAGCTATTTTCAAGCAAGTGACATTTGGTGCGGAACTGGATGTAGTGTGTTTAAGTTCCTGTACTTAGAAAAGGACCTGGCTAAGACAGTCAACTTTTTTGTTTTTATTGCAGCTTTAAGGCAAGACTGCACACATTTGTATTCTTAAGTTGCTGTTGAAAGCGTAGTTATTTTTAAAAATACAATGTTACTATAGAAGTGTATGGGAAAACATTTGTTTGTGTGTAACCTATTTAATGTTAAAGCGTGCCCTGTTTGTGAATTGTTTAAACTCGCAAACCCCTTTCATTTTCTATCACTTCACCCCTCTGTTCTGATATAATTCATATGGCATTTTCAGACTTTGGCTTTGTTGTTTTCACAAAAAAAGCATTTGTAAAGACTTCCTTTTGGAACAGATGTAGAAAAGGCAAAGGAGTTTCTAGAGCACAGGCACGGTGCTACATGTTCTATTTCACATTTAAAGAAAAGGAAACAAATGAAGGTTGCCCTGCACTGTGTTTTGTTCAATAATATGGACAGCATCTGTCCCTGCAAGATGTCAGTTCCTGCACGACTTTGTAAACCATACAATGTTTCTAAACATAAATAGGTCTAGTCATGAACTGGTGCCTTTTGATTGATTGTTATTTATAAAACCCAAAACCATTTGAGTTTCCATGGCAACAAGTTTGACTTAGGCTGGAAATGCTAGTAGTGCTCGTTTCGTAACCACATTTGGCACTCTAGTTTGGGATTGTCGGGGGAAAAAAACATGATCAAAAGGCACCAGTTCACCACTTGATCTATGTGCCAAGTTTGATGAAGAAATAATGTATGATTTTCAAGATCTGCTCTGGAAATGAAATGATAGCTTTGGGCACGTGATTTTGTTCTGAAGTTGCCTTGCATTAGACATGTGTTTATCGAAAATTGAAGTCATGTCATCAAACAAGAGTTGCAAGTAGCTTTATTGTTAATGTGGCTTTCTGTTTAAAAGTCACACTACATGTGATGTGTATATTTCCCAACTGGATTGGCGTGTTACTTTTTTATCAATGTAGCAATAGGCATTGGACATATTGTTTTGAAACTGTACAGCATTTTCCCAAATTTGTAATATCAGTGACCCGGCAGTTGATATAACTTTGATATTAAGGTAGCTATAGGCATAAGGTTTTCAATGTTGTACTGCATTGAGCATGCATTTTCCAAGCCAGAAGTGATGTCATTAAACAGGACGTGCTTATAGCTGTTCTTGTATAGGGTATAGCTAGAGGACTAACTTGTACTGTCATTATGACTGACTTACTAGGGTAGTTCTTACTAGACCGGGGCGGAGGGGTATAAGCAATGGGTTCATTGAAGTATGAACCTTGTTAGAGTGAGGACCAAACCGTGTATGCACGTCGGAATTTGCGACAACGTCTATACAAGGTTTGGCCCTCACTCTACCAAGGTTCATACTTCAATGAACTCAAACAAAATGAAAGTCATTTCTTAATTGAATGTGTATGGGTTTCATTGTATGTAGGTATCATTGAATGTGTGTGGGTATCGTAGGTATGTAGGTATCATATGTATGTAGATATCACTGCATGTATATTGGTGTCATTGTTTTGTATGTAGGTGTACGCGTATGGTTTTATAGTAGATGAAGTGTCTCAGCCGGGCTCCGGGTTTTGTATTATATTGTGTTTATTGTATGTGATTTTTTCCTGGAGTGTGACACCTTTTTTCTTTAAATTTTGTAACTATTAGGCTGAAACTTTTTCGGAATTTGTGGCAATCAGAAATGTAATTGTTAATTAAGGTATCCATATTGTAAATCCCATTAGTGGCCAAATGTTATGTCAGGGGAAAATGTTCTGTATATTTATGAATTGATGGATGGAAGGATGGATGGATCGCTAGATCTGTATTTGATATAGTTGTCCAAAAGCCTTACTTTCCATGCTATGTTTTAGTAATAATTACATATTCAAAACACTTTGGCTTAATAAATTTAAATTTTGTTTTGATGATTTGTTCTTGTTCCTAACTGTATTTCATTATAGGTGAGCTTTATCAAAAATAATAATAATAATTTAGCCATGTATATTTCACTATGGGTCCACACCACATGCGCTGACTTGGTTGATGCATGTCATCTATCCCAATTGCGTGGATCGATGCTCATGATGTCAATCACTGGATTGTCTGGTCCAGACTCGATTATTTACAGACTGCCGTCATATAGCTGGAATATTGCTGAGTGCGGCGTTAAACAACCAACCAACCAACCAACCAACCAACCAACATGGGCATGCTCAAAGTGCAAACAAATTGCAGGTCTAGCAAATGCAGTTTACTCTGAAAGTGCTTATGAACCAGATCTATGAGAATAGCGCCGAAAGATGTGTGTCGGGGAGTGAAGTGATGGTGCCGGTTTCAGTATGAGATTGAATGAGTTCCACAAAGAATCATTAGCAACACTTTACGATCTGGGGACAAAGGTCTTTAACTTTTATTTTTGAACCCGCAGGAGGAATTGTTGAGTTGACCAAAGTATTCTTGCAGGGACATACTGCCTTGTGTGATCTTTGAGATATGTGGGAGCAGTTCCGTGTCCTGTTTGATATGCCATTGAAAGAAGCTTGAATTAAAGTCAACAATAGCCATAGTCAAACTTTAGTACCTCTGCCTTCCGGGCCACATCACATGATGGATTTCTGTTTGGAGACATGTATTTTTTTCCCATGCCAAATGATAAATGGGAGTTTCAACATTGTATTTATGGAAATATTCCTTTTTTTCATACCAAGTGCAGACTGTTAATTCTAACCATTGGAGTGACCAGTCTGGCTGCATCCATTTGTGAAAATAAACACTGCCGCAGTAGAACTATGAATTATTATACTGTGATGTTGCACATAAGTAGTATGTATCACAGTCCCTGAACCATATTATTTGCCCTTCTGCACAGCCCTTCTGTGGAAGGAGGAATCACGCAGTTGTTTCAGGAATTCCTGCAGGCCCAGCAAAAACATTTTTTTGGGAACGAATTACTTCATTTCTCTGAAAAAATACCCAGACCTCCAGAAAACCAATTGGTGGGTCCCTAAGCACTGTCGAACAAAGCTGTTATAAGGAACGGTATTTTCTTTGTGTGAACTAAAACACATCTAATTACATTTTCATTAGGGACTACACAAACCAAAAACAAAATACATGAGAAATCATATGATGGTGTCTTTGATTATTTATAATTTTTGTAATGTTTACATTTATAAATATATGTTTGGCCATATGGTTATAATTTTTTAAAAAGTGAATTACTACAGTGTATATTGAAAGTGAGTGAGTATGGTTTTACGAAGCCATTAGCTATTTTCCAACATTACCGCGGGGGACACCAGAAATAGGCTACAGACATTGTACCCATGTAGAGAATCAAACCCGGACCTTCCGTGGGGCGAGCAAATGTTTTAACCACTAGGCTACCCAAACGTCCCATTTATATTTAAAAAGATTTGCAAATTTAAAGTTATATTTTAAGCAATGTATATCATTTTATTTTTTCATTCAACATTAATTATTTTGGAGTTGAATTATTTTATCATAAAAGTATTTGTTTTTAAATTTCAACAAGATTTTTCAAGTTCATATTTAACGCTTCAAGTTTCCTTTGGAAAATATTGTCATTAACAAAACAACATACCACGACCCCAGACTAGCAATGATTTCATATTTGTTGTTTACCTTTTGGCTGCATATTTATGGTGATGTTATTTAATTAATAAAATTCTCTCTTTAGTTTTAATACATATAGGGCCATTTTTAGTTTTAATGTTGCATTCCTGTTCAGGTTTTCATTTTTCATGTTTCAAGTTTCCTTTTGGATCATTTGTTGGCCTTGAAAAAGGCCGTCAAGGAAGCTAGGTTCCTGACATCGGTGTTAATGGCGGCCGAACTCCCTGTGGTCGATGAAACCTTCCACTCCCCGCCTGAAGTCTCCATACTCCCATCGGAACTCCGCGCCAGCACTGACCCCAGTCTTGGTCACCATCCAGAATCTGTGCCGTTCCCCCCTCCTCCCCATAACCCGAGTTAACCTGCAGTTAGCGTTATCCCTAGAGTGGTTCATGGTTGCCCCCAAATTTGAATCAGGGTGAATAAGACCACCCTGGTGATTTCGATGGCCGTCCAAAACAAGTGCCTCATGACCACGAGCCCCCTGAGCCCCCTGAACATGAATAAACCGGTACGTTAATTTCAACCTGTCGTATTCGTCCAACCTCCCATCAACGTCTGCCCTCGGAATCAGCTGGCCAAGATACTCGCACACCACCTCCTTCCCCCTATAATTCCGAGTGGCAAAAACCCCCTTCCCAATTTCTCCACCGACAGGTGCAACAATAGGTGCCGAAAGCATATCCCCCCTCCTCTCCCTCTCCTGCACTGTCCTACGAGTATTGTAACCCCTCAAAGAATACCGCAAAGGGTCCCCCAAAACATCCCGATCCCCTTCCCCTCCCCTCAAATTTCGACCTACCCTTACCCTTCTAACCTTATACCCACGGCGAGGAGATGCCACGTAGGCGAAGCCCACGTTGATGGCGACCACCCGGAACTGAGCAGTGAAGGCTTGGCGTCTACCGGCGAGAGCGTGGAGCTGGTGATCATCGGTCCAGGCTGCCACTTTGGCCTTGTACTCTGTGAAGAGGTCCAAAGTTGGAATGACACTGTTGTCCGGGCTTGGAACAAACAGGTTGGCAAACCTGGAGAGGAATGGGCAGTCGCACTGTATATCCCGATCCACAGAGAGTCCGCGCCGAAGTAGTCGATTTCCTGACATGGTTGTTTCGTCTTGGAAATAGAGAGCAGAATGACGCCGCATTGCCAGCTCAGTATTTTATAGTCCCGCGTAAAACTGTCATGATTGACAGGTACACGTGCAAGAAATACATACCCAAATCGTCACTGATTGGCTGGCGGCGAGCACACACCAACTTTTTAGCACTTTGGCGCTTGTTTTTCCTCTTGAAGGAAAACGTCAACTCGCATAATTGAATCTTTATAATGCTGGAATTTCATTTAAAAATAATTTGCTCCAGAAATGATATTTTGAACTTTGGTTAACTGGGGAGGAGGGTCCTGAGGATTCTGTCCCTATCATGGATCGAAACATAAATAAGATCAAATCAATACTTGGTGAACAGTGCAAGTGTGGTGTTGATCAAAACAATATTCATTACACCTTTTCCAAATTTGACTCTTGTATTCTGCTGGTATTAGTCGAGGAATCTAGGAGTAAGTATCAAGAGATGCAGCTACAGGCCACACAACAAACAATCTTCAGGCAATCCTTGCCTGCAAGAAACACTCACAATCCATGAGCCGCACGGTGCACACAACCCCATCACACCTTTCTGCCACTACCGCCCCACCCACAACCTCACCCTCCTAAATCCGCCCCACCCCTCCCCCTACAAATCCCAACTTACAAAGTACCAAATATCACAAGTTACTTTTGTCTATTTGTTTCAATAACCCAGTGACTCAGTCTTTAATAATTCTGAAAGAAGATAGAAATTGAAAACGTTGGAATACAAAAATAAAAATATTCAAGCCTAACCAAGCTAGTGACAATTTGCAGGATTTGACGGTTCGAAGTTTAGATGTTTCAAGCCATTAGTAACTTGGCAGTGAGCCAAAGCAGCCAGTCCGACGCAACAGGCGTATTTGGGCGACAGTGACCATGGTTCGCGAACAGTATTTCCTTTTCCGTATATAACGTTGTAGGCGAACAGTCTCCAAAGGAATGTGTGTACAATGAAGAAAGGGAAGAGTAGTTCCCATAGCAGTGTCTAACAACATGCACACTTTTAAAACTGAAACAACGATTCAAATATGGTCAACTGTTTTCGACACAGGTGAATTCTGATGTATGTGCAGAACATTTTTTTCAGGGTAATCAACTTCAAGGAACTCATGATGCACATAATGGTGTATAAGTCTTACACTATTTCACATAACACTGTAACAAGGTACATCATGCTTGGAGCAAAATCGAAAAGCAGACGGAGAAGCATGTTCCTGATAGTCTTGCACGCACACACGGGAGTATTTTGATGTTAAACATCACATGGGAACGTATTCCAGTTACAGCGAGCAAGAACCCCAAACCCAGCCATGTGACCAAACAAAGTGTCTCAATGTGACGTCTGGTACTTCCTATACGTTGCCTACCTTATAACGGGGTCCCCCTTTTTAGGACTGGGGTGAAAGATCTTATGTAGTTTAAATGACATTGAAGTAAGTTCTGTTTTGATTGATAAAGTTTATACCTGTGACAAAATAGCTTACTGTTAGTATGTTTAACTTAAACAATAAAACAAAGTCTTTTTTATATTGGAGAGATACAGTATTGTCTCTGTGAATTTGATTGGGGAAGCCCTGACAGATGGATTATTTAGTTATGTAATGTAAATATAACCCCAAAATACTTAAACGAGTCATACAACTGTTTTCCCTTCACTCATTTGATTGGGAACTGGAGAAATATCTCGATGTCCGACCGGCCAGTGGCTTCTTATATACAGTGAATGAAGGCATCACAAGGCATGAGAAGGAATGGTTAAAATTAACTGCTATTAGCAATATTCAAGCCATATAATGAGAGGGGACACCAGACATTGGCTTCAAACAATGTATCCATCGGGGAATTGACTTGGCTGACCAGTGGAACAAGCCAACACGTTAAAAATTAGGCTACCCTCACTGCTCCTTATATAATGACATTGTTTTTAATTCGAGCATCCCTTTTTGATGTATAATACCCTATAGAATAGTTCTGATAACAGAATAACTTTAATATATCTATACCCATGTCATGAGGACTCGAGCTCACACAGTCCGCAGAATTTCTGATTGACAAACTTGTATGCTGGGTGTGTTTATACAACTCAATTCCTGTTACAGAAGTACACTTACATAAATGAAATACTTTCTAAGACGACACTGAGGAATTGCAGTTTAAAGCTACTGGATGTGACAGACCCGATTGTGCAGCAACCTGACAACGTTGATTGTTGCTGTAACCGCAACTTAATTGCCCGGTCCAGACACGTTTACATACAAGACGCTGGTAGTATAGATGAAATACTTCTTACTTCAGCATAAACAACCTGACTCACTCAAAATATTTTTTCTTCTTCTGAAAACATCAAGGATAACCCAAACTCACTCCATCCCAGCCCTATACATGGAACAGTTCTTTACAGACAAACCCACCACCTGTACTGGAGTTGTAGCGGTATAAGGAGGTGAAACGTAATGTGTGTTTAGTTAATCTGTACTGCTGGCAATAGAGAGTGAAAAATCGTGAGATTTCAACTCAACTATTGAACATACATCAACAATGAAAAACATAGTATTGTGCTTCCAAGAGTTATTGAACAAAGTGTCACAAATGTATCTGGTTTGCCAAACAATCCTGGGTGATATCAGGCTACATAGCACAAACCAACAGTTTGCTACTCATTATAACCGATATTCTTCTTTTTTTCCCTCAGTATATATAAACTTAATTTTGAGAGTGGGTGATATAATGTAATGTTCTGTGGGATGATTATTTCGAAAACTAGATAAAACAGGCTGTGTGCCCGTATGCAAAAAAAATTTTCATCTCTGCATGAATCTCACTTTCCATTGTTATTTGAATATGTGATAATAACGTGTATATTTATGTTGCGCTTGCCTCCATACACAAGATGTAATCTCAAAGCACTAACATTATTACCACAGTCACTCGATCAATGTTCACTCGATATCTATTCTCAGCTCCTCAAAAGAGCTGAAACTGAAAGGAAAACCGATCTAATAATGTATTTATAACCATGTATTATATCTTAATTGTTATTACAAGAGCGTATGGATGATTTAATGAATTTGGAAAAAGGGTTAATAATTAAAAAAGCGAAAATGTAATATGACAATATTATGGTAACTAAAACACCTACTGCTACCCTAATTTAGTATTAACTATGTATATTTATGTAAAGTATAGCATAATGGCTTATAAATATATTACAAATCAGCTGTAATTAGATATGGTCATCTAAAGAAAGAAAAAGGGAATAAGACCCTAGCCTAAGTCTATAATCGCTGGGGTTGGGAGTCGTGGTGGCGAGGTAGGGAGGCAATTGATGGCAGTGAGAGGAGATTTCACGCGCGGACGTCGAAGAAGACAGTCCACGCTGGATATTTCGATCCCGATCCTAAATGGGGAAAAGTTTGTTTACGTTATGAGATTTTGAAGCAGAGTTCATTTGGGATATTCTAAAATTTGTCAATGAGTTAAGCATAAAGAATGAAATTGATAATGGAGTTGTATATTGCTGGAGGGTTGAATGGACTGAAAAGTAATGAAATTTTATGCTGATAGTGAGAAGGGATAGAGTGATATATACTACTCAAAAGAAGTTAAGGATCACCTGATTCTTTCATATTACAATAGTTAATCTCTCATGCCATGACAGATTAACATTTATCAATATGAAAGAATCGGGTGATCCTTAACATCTTTTGAGTAGTATAGTTGAGAGTGGAAAGTGCTATAAAGTGAACAGTGGTTAAAAATGTGATCTAGATCTTCGGGAATGAAGCAGTTTGTACAGTTACCATTTAGATGTCTGTTTTTGCTCATATAGATTATAGTTAAGATTTGTATTGCCACTGATAATACCGGAAATTCAATAAGGCCGAATTGTTAAAGTTGTGGCATTTATAGATTGGTTCATAAAATATAGTCTTAATCCAGGTAGTGTTAGAATTTTGGATGATATTTTGAAAATTTTGAATTTTGATGGATTGTTCAATTTTTTATTTCTCCGCGGTTTTAGAAGTGTGAAAATCAATGTGTGGGGATGGATGTGTTATGGCTAGTTTTGCTGCAGTGTCTGCAATGTTATTAGTGGAGCTGCTGGTTTTGGTGAAATCGGCAGCAATAACATAAGCTTATTCTTTATTTGTGGATAGGTCCTTAATGTTTGGGTAAACTTGTTTTTCAACTACCTTTTATGGCCTCAATCTTTTTCCACAACTCTCTAGTATTATCTTTGCCAATGTTCAAGGTATTACAAAATGATTGCCAGTGGCTTATTTTGCTGCCTTAATGAGTTGTTTTGTTTCTAAGATTGATGAATAAAGGTGATTTTGAACGGCTCCTCTTTGATTATTATAGATGGCATATATTTAATGAAATGTTAATGGGGCAGTGGTGGCTGTTCCACGTGTCATTAAGAACTTCCCAGCTAGTTTTTTTTATAAAATTACCAGTAGTTACTGTTATGTCCACTGCTCTTGGATTTTGAAGATGACTTAAATGTAAAGGATACGGGTGGGTTGGCTGTTATTTAATGAATTAAGGTTGCTGCTGTCTATCCAGTCTACCAATAGTCTTCCATATTTATCTGTGTAATTTTTTGTGCTCCACAATGGATGGTGTGCATTAAGGTCACCGAGGATAATGGTATTGGGTTCCTAGTAATTTGTTAATATTTTTAAGTCGTCTTATTAAAGAGTCTGGTTTTTGAAAGGCATATATTTATTATCTTAGTATTTTTTATGGTGGTATTTATTGCCAGGACTGAAATTTGGAAGGCCGTTTTAGGGGATAGTCGAGTTTCCTGTAATACTATTAAGAGTGGGTGGATTTTATTTTGGGCAATGAGGGCCCTTAAATTCATGCCCATTGGCTCGGAAGGAATGAGCTGAAGGATGAGTCTAGAGTTTGGTCAGTGAGTGTGTTAAAGTTGTCCTCTTGATCATCTGCTGTGTTGTATGAGGGGATGGTTGCAGGTTTGGGGAGGTCTGATTCTTTAATGTTTTTGTTAAGTTTTAGGATATGTTGTTGTTTGATGGGACATGTATTTTGGTTGGATGTGGGGCCTTTGGCTGGGCAATTTATGCAGTAGGGGGCCCAAGTGCATTCTTGAAGGACATGGTTTTGGGACCCGCACTTGGGGAATAGGGGGAATTTTTTTGCAGTTGATTGATTTATGACCGAATGAGAGACTGTTGACATGTATGTTTTTTTCTGATTGGGTGGGCTTTAAATTTGAGTGCGCTGAAGGAGATGCAAGTTGGTAGTGTTGTTGTTTTGAAGATCATGAAAACTGTTTGTGTGACTGTCCTACCTGGTGACAATTGTTTTTTATTGATTGCCTTAAAGTTTGTGATTTTGGGCTGTGTGTGGATTTGGTTGGCTAATTGAACATATTCCTGGATGTCTAGTGTGGTCCGTGGGCGCAGAGTAAATGGCGGCTGGTCACTATAGACGCTTGAGCTGGGAGCAAGCCGTGGTAGCTGGGTCAGCTAGGCTGTAGGCAGGGGGTCAGGCAAAAAAGGAGCTTTAGTGGTGTTGGATTATGGTAGCTTGAAGTCTTGAAGCTTGTTTGTGGTTTGATAATGTTGATGATTATGATATGCGCTCAAATGCTGTATATACGTCCGAAGACCATGATGGATAAAACAGATGGAGGAAGTGAACTGAATTTACTTATAACCATTGGTAAATCTATTATCTGGCTATTGAATGAGATTTAACAACAGGCACGCTCTCTCTATCAAGTTGTCTCCTCTGAGGTCCGCGCCCTTCATGCAATGTATAAGACTGCCCTTTACTAACTTTATTCAGCACGTGTCTCCTCAGAGGTCCGCATTTTTACTTTTATTCAAGTTTTATCATCAGTTTGTCATGTCCATGTGGCAGGGAAAGTGTGTAGTTGTTTGAACTATTCTTTTGTTAATTAGTTTTTTATGAATTTGTATTCCTGTTTCCTGTATGTTAGTTGATAGTACAATACAACAAGTAAACCAGTCACTGAAGTAAATCTTTAATGGCAACTCACTAAACATACACTCCACACTAAATAGGCTATAAGCAGGCATGACAAAACTATGCTTTCAAAATACCACAGGGTTCTGTTCAATCCCTCAAACAATACAACAGTTATTATGCACATGCACACTTTACTTACAACATAGAAAACAATACATCAACAGACCCGTGAAGATCCGGGTTAGACTTGGCCTTCAGCATCCCATGCTTGTAAGAGGTGACAAACGGGATCAGACCGTCAGCCTTGCTGACTTGGTTTAACTATGTCATCGTATTCCCATTGTGTAGATTTGCTCATGATGTCAGTCACTGGATTGTCTGGTCTAGAATGGCGTATATACAGATCGCCGTTATATAGCTGGCATATTGCTGAGTGAGGCGTTAAACAACAAACACAATAACAGCAACACTCTGGCTTATTCTGTGTATCTACTGCGTCCTATAGCTCGTCCCTAGAAACGGCAAAAAAGAGAACTCCTTGGTGACTTACGATGGTCGCATTATAATTGATACACAATATGCGTACTTGGTATATCACCTGAGCAGCCGCTCTCCTAAAATCGCCGTTCCTATGAACACAATATACTTATTCACTCAGGAGATATAGCCTTTCCAATGCTACAACTGTTGCAAAGGTGCCATGCACAATTTGCTTGGAAATGGCGTAGAATAGTCTGGTTTGTTGCCTTACGATGGTCGCATTATAATTGATACACAATATCCGTTCTTGGTATATCACCTGAGCAGCCACTCTCCTAAAATCGCCGTACGTATGAATACAATAAACTTATTCACTCGGGAGATATAGCCTTTCCAATGGTACAACTGTTGCAAAGGTGCCATGCACAATTTGCTTGGAAATGACGAAGAATAGTCTGGTTTGTGTGCCTTACGATGGTCGCATTATAATTGATACAACATAACCGTACTTGGTATATCACCTGAACAGCCACTCTTCTAAAATCGCCGTACGTATGAATACAATACATTTATACAATCTGGAGATATAGCCTTTCCAATGCTACAACTGTTGCAGAGATGCCATGCACAATTTGCTTGGAAATGGCGTAGAATAGTCTGGTTTGTTGCCTTACGATGGTCCCATTATAATCGATACACAATATCCATACTTGGTATATCACCTGAACAGCCACTCTTCTAAAATCGCCTTATGTATGAATAATATACACTTATACAATCTGGAGATATAGCCTTTCCAATGCTACAACTGTTGCAAAGGTGCCATGCACAATTTGCTTGGAAATGGCTTAGAATAGTCTGGTTTGTTGCCTTACGATGGTCGCATTATAATTGATACACAATATCCGTACAGCTATATCACCTGATCAGCCACTCTCCTAAAATCGCCGTACGTATGAATACAATACAATTATACAATCTGGAGATATAGCCTTTCCAATGGTACAACTGTTGCAAAGGTGCCATGCACAATTTGCTTGGAAATGGCTTAGAATAGTCTGGTTTGTTGCCTTACGATGGTCGCATTATGATTGTTACAAAATATACGTACTTGGTATATCACCTGAGCAGCCACTCTCCTAAAATCGCCGTACGTATGAAAAAAATATACTTATTCACTCGGGAGATATAGCCTTTCCAATGCTACAACTGTTGCAAAGGTGCCATGCACAATTTGCTTGGAAATGGCGTAGAATAGTCTGGTTTGTTGCCTTACGATGGTCGCATTATAATTGATACACAATATCCGTTCTTGGTATATCACCTGAGCAGCCACTCTCCTAAAATCGCCGTTTGTATGAATACAATAAACTTATTCACTCGGGAGATATAGCCTTTCCAATGCTACAACTGTTCCAGAGGTGCCATGCACAATTTGCTTGGAAATGACGAAGAATAGTCTGGTTTGTGTGCCTTACGATGGTCGCATTATAATTGATACAACATAACCGTACTTGGTATATCACCTGAACAGCCACTCTTCTAAAATCGCCGTACGTATGAATACAATACATTTATACAATCTGGAGATATAGCCTTTCCAATGGTACAACTGTTGCAGAGATGCCATGCACAATTTGCTTGGAAATGGCGTAGAATAGTCTGGTTTGTTGCCTTACGATGGTCGCATTATAATTGATACACAATATCCATAATTGGTATATCACCTAAACAGCCACTCTTCTAAAATCGCCGTACGTATGAATACATTAGTCTTATACAGTCTGGAGATATAGCCTTTCGAATGCTACAACTGTTGCAGAGGTGCCATGCACAATTTGCTTGGAAATGGCTTAGAATAGTCTGGTTTGTTGCCTTACGATGGTCGCATTATAATTGATACACAATATCCATAATTGGTATATGACCTTAACAGCCACTCTTCTAAAATCGCCGTACGTATTAATACATTAGTCTTATACAATCTGGAGATATAGCCTTCCGAATGCTACAACTGTTGCAGAGGTGCCATGCACAATTTGCTTGGAAATGGCGTAGAATAGTCTGGTTTGTTGCCTTACGATGGTCGCATTATAATTGATACACAATATCCGTAATTGGTATATCACCTGAACAGCCACTCTCCTAAAATCGCCGTTTGTATGAATACAATATACTTATTCACTCGGGAGATATAGCCTTTCCAATGCTACAACAGCTGCAAAGGTGCCATGCACAATTTGCTTGGAAATGGCGTAGGATAGTCTGGTTTGTTGCCTTACGATGGTCGCATTATAATTGATACAAAATAACTGTACTTGGTATATCACCTGAGCAGCCACTCTCCTAAAATCGCCGTACGTATGAATACAATATACTTATTCACTCAGGAGATATAGCCTTTCCAATGCTACACCTGTTGCAGAGATGCCATGCACAATTTGCTTGGAAATCCCGTAGAATAGTCTGGTTTGTGTGCCTTACGATGGTCGCATTATAATTGATACAACATAACCGTACTTGGTATATCACCGGAACAGCCACTCTTCTAAAATCGCCGTATGTATGAATACAATACATTTATACAATCTGGAGATATAGCCTTTCCAATGCTACAACTGTTGCAGAGATGCCATGCACAATTTGCTTGGAAATGGCTTAGAATAGTCTGGTTTGTTGCCTTACGATGGTCGCATTATAATTGATACAAAATAACCGTACTTGGTATATCACCTGAACAGCCACTCTTCTAAAATCGCCGTACGTATGAATACAATACACTTATACAATCTGGAGATATAGCCTTTCCAATGCTACAACTGTTGCAAAGGTGCCATGCACAATTTGCTTGGAAATGGCTTAGAATAGTCTGGTTTGTTGCCTTACGATGGTCGCATTATAATTGATACACAATATCCGTTCTTGGTATATCACCTGAGCAGCCACTCTCCTAAAATCGCCGTACGTATGAATACAATAAACTTATTCACTCGGGAGATATAGCCTTTCCAATGCTACAACTGTTGCAGAGATGCCATGCACAATTTGCTTGGAAATCCCGTAGAATAGTCTGGTTTGTGTGCCTTACGATGGTCGCATTATAATTGATACAACATAACCGTACTTGGTATATCACCTGAACAGCCACTCTTCTAAAATCGCCGTACGTATGAATACAACACATTTATAGATTCTGGAGATATAGCCTTTCCAATGCTACAACTGTTGCAGAGATGCCATGCACAATTTGCTTGGAAATGGCTTAGAATAGTCTGGTTTGTTGCCTTACGATGGTCGCATTATAATTGATACAAAATAACCGTACTTGGTATATCACCTGAACAGCCACTCTTCTAAAATCGCCGTACGTATGAATACAATATACTTATACAATCTGGAGATATAGCCTTTCCAATGCTACAACTGTTGCAAAGGTGCCATGCACAATTTGCTTGGAAATGGCTTAGAATAGTCTGGTTTGTTGCCTTACGATGGTCGCATTATAATTGATACACAATATCCGTTCTTGGTATATCACCTGAACAGCCACTCTTCTAAAATCGCCGTACGTATGAATACAATAAACTTATTTCACTCGGGAGATATAGCCTTTCCAATGCTACAACTGTTGCAGAGGTGCCATGCACAATTTGCTTGGAAATGGCTTAGAATAGTCTGGTTTGTTGCCTTACGATGGTCGCATTATAATTGATACACAATATCCGTACTTGGTATATCACCTGATCAGCCACTCTCCTAAAATCGCCGTACGTATGAATACAATACAATTATACAATCTGGAGATATAGCCTTTCCAATGCTACAACTGTTGCAAAGGTGCCATGCACAATTTGCTTGGAAATGGCGTAGGATAGTCTGGTTTGTTGCCTTACGATGGTCGCATTATAATTGATACAGAATATACGTACTTGGTATATCACCTGAGCAGACACTCTCCTAAAATCGCCGTACGTATGAATACAATATACTTATTCACTCGGGAGATATAGCCTTTCCAATGCTACACCTGTTGCAGAGGTGCCATGCACAATTTGCTTGGAAATCCCATAGAATAGTCTGGTTTGTGTGCCTTACGATGGTCGCATTATAATTGATACACAATATCCATAATTGGTATATCACCTGAACAGCCACTCTTCTAAAATCGCCGTACGTATGAATACATTAGTCTTATACAAACTGGAGATATAGCCTTTCGAATGCTACAACTGTTGCAGAGGTGCCATGCACAATTTGCTTGGAAATGGCGTAGAATAGTCTGGTTTGTTGCCTTACGATGGTCGCATTATAATTGATACACAATATCCGTACTTGGTATATCACCTGATTAGCCACTCTCCTAAAATCGCCGTACGTATGAATACAATATACTTATTTGCTCTGGAGATATAGCCTTTCCAATGCTACGACTGTTGCAGAGGTGCCATGCACAATTTGCTTGGAATTCCTGTAGAATATTCTGGTTTGTGTGCCTTAAGATGGTCGCATTATAATTGATACAAAATAACCGTACTTGGTATATCACCTGAAGAGCCACTCTTCTAAAATCGCCGTACGTATGAATACAATACATTTATAGAATCTGGAGATATAGCCTTTCCAATGCTACAAGTATGCAAAGGTGCCATGCACAATTTGCTTGGAAATGGCTTAGAATAGTCTGGTTTGTTGCCTTACGATGGTCGCATTATAATTGATACACAATATCCGTAATTGGTATATCACCTGAACAGCCACTCTCCTAAAATCGCCGTTTGTATGAATACAATATACTTATTCACTCGGGAGATATAGCCTTTCAAATGCTACAACTGTTGCAAAGGTGCCATGCACAATTTGTTTGGAAATGGCGTAGAATAGTCTGGTTTGTTGCCTTACGATGGTCGCATTATAATTGATACACAATATCCGTACTTGGTATATCACCTGATCAGCCACTCTCCTAAAATCGCCGTATGTATGAATACAATACAATTATACAATCTGGAGATATAGCCTTTCCAATGGTACAACTGTTGCAAAGGTGCCATGCACAATTTGCTTGGAAATGGCGTAGGATAGTCTGGTTTGTTGCCTTACGATGGTCGCATTATAATTGATACAAAATAACCGTACTTGGTATATCACCTGAGCAGCCACTCTCCTAAAATCGCCGTACGTATGAATACAATATACTTATTCACTCAGGAGATATAGCCTTTCCAATGCTACACCTGTTGCAGAGATGCCATGCACAATTTGCTTGGAAATCCCGTAGAATAGTCTGGTTTGTGTGCCTTACGATGGTCGCATTATAATTGATACAACATAACCGTACTTGGTATATCACCTGAACAGCCACTCTTCTAAAATCGCCGTATGTATGAATACAATACATTTATACAATCTGGAGATATAGCCTTTCCAATGCTACAACTGTTGCAGAGATGCCACGCACAATTTGCTTGGAAATGACGTAGAATAGTCTGGTTTGTGTGCCTTACGATGGTCGCATTATAATTGATACACAATATCCGTAATTGGTATATCACCTGATCAGCCACTCTCCTAAAATCGCCGTTTGTATGAATACAATATACTTATTCACTCGGGAGATATAGCCTTTCCAATGCTACAACTGTTGCAAAGGTGCCATGCACAATTTGTTTGGAAATGGCGTAGAATAGTCTGGTTTGTTGCCTTACGATGGTCGCATTATAATTGATACAACATAACCGTACTTGGTATATCACCTGAACAGCCACTCTTCTAAAATCGCCGTATGTATGAATACAATACATTTATACAATCTGGAGATATTGCCTTTCCAATGCTACAACTGTTGCAGAGATGCCATGCACAATTTGCTTGGAAATGGCTTAGAATAGTCTGGTTTGTTGCCTTACGATGGTCGCATTATAATTGATACAAAATAACCGTACTTGGTATATCACCTGAACAGCCACTCTTCTAAAATCGCCGTACGTATGAATAAAATACACTTATACAATCTTGAGATATAGCCTTTCCAATGCTACAACTGTTGCAAAGGTGCCATGCACAATTTGCTTGGAAATGGCGTAGGATAGTCTGGTTTGTTGCCTTACGATGGTCGCATTATAATTGATACAAAATATACGTACTTGGTATATCACCTGAGCAGACACTCTCCTAAAATCGCCGTACGTATGAATACAATATACTTATTCACTCGGGAGATATAGCCTTTCCAATGCTACACCTGTTGCAGAGGTGCCATGCACAATTTGCTTGGAAATCCCATAGAATAGTCTGGTTTGTGTGCCTTACGATGGTCGCATTATAATTGATACACAATATCCATAATTGGTATATCACCTGAACAGCCACTCTTCTAAAATCGCCGTACGTATGAATACATTAGTCTTATACAAACTGGAGATATAGCCTTTCGAATGCTACAACTGTTGCAGAGGTGCCATGCACAATTTGCTTGGAAATCCCATAGAATAGTCTGGTTTGTGTGCCTTACGATGGTCGCATTATAATTGATACACAATATCCGTACTTGGTATATCACCTGATCAGCCACTCTCCTAAAATCGCCGTACGTATGAATACAATATACTTATTTGCTCTGGAGATATAGCCTTTCCAGTGCTACAACTGTTGCAGAGGTGCCATGCACAATTTGCTTGGAATTCCTGTAGAATATTCTGGTTTGTGTGCCTTACGATGGTCGCATTATAATTGATACAAAATAACCGTACTTGGTATATCACCTGAAGAGCCACTCTTCTAAAATCGCCGTACGTATGAATACAATACATTTATAGAATCTGGAGATATAGCCTTTCCAATGCTACAAGTATGCAAAGGTGCCATGCACAATTTGCTTGGAAATGGCTTAGAATAGTCTGGTTTGTTGCCTTACGATGGTCGCATTATAATTGATACACAATATCCGTAATTGGTATATCACCTGAACAGCCACTCTCCTAAAATCGCCGTTTGTATGAATACAATATACTTATTCACTCGGGAGATATAGCCTTTCCAATGCTACAACTGTTGCAAAGGTGCCATGCACAATTTGTTTGGAAATGGCGTAGAATAGTCTGGTTTGTTGCCTTACGATGGTCGCATTATAATTGATACACAATATCCGTACTTGGTATATCACCTGATCAGCCACTCTCCTAAAATCGCCGTATGTATGAATACAATACAATTATACAATCTGGAGATATAGCCTTTCCAATGGTACAACTGTTGCAAAGGTGCCATGCACAATTTGCTTGGAAATGGCGTAGGATAGTCTGGTTTGTTGCCTTACGATGGTCGCATTATAATTGATACAAAATAACCGTACTTGGTATATCACCTGAGCAGCCACTCTCCTAAAATCGCCGTACGTATGAATACAATATACTTATTCACTCAGGAGATATAGCCTTTCCAATGCTACAACTGTTGCAGAGATGCCATGCACAATTTGCTTGGAAATCCCGTAGAATAGTCTGGTTTGTGTGCCTTACGATGGTCGCATTATAATTGATACAACATAACCGTACTTGGTATATCACCTGAACAGCCACTCTTCTAAAATCGCCGTATGTATGAATACAATACATTTATACAATCTGGAAATATAGCCTTTCCAATGCTACAACTGTTGCAGAGATGCCACGCACAATTTGCTTGGAAATGACGTAGAATAGTCTGGTTTGTGTGCCTTACGATGGTCGCATTATAATTGATACACAATATCCGTAATTGGTATATCACCTGATCAGCCACTCTCCTAAAATCGCCGTTTGTATGAATACAATATACTTATTCACTCGGGAGATATAGCCTTTCAAATGCTACAACTGTTGCAAAGGTGCCATGCACAATTTGTTTGGAAATGGCGTAGAATAGTCTGGTTTGTTGCCTTACGATGGTCGCATTATAATTGATACAAAATAACCGTACTTGGTATATCACCTGAACAGCCACTCTTCTAAAATCGCCGTACGTATGAATACAATACACTTACACAATCTGGAGATATAGCCTTTCCAATGCTACAACTGTTGCAAAGGTGCCATGCACAATTTGCTTGGAAATGGCTTAGAATAGTCTGGTTTGTTGCCTTACGATGGTCGCATTATAATTGATACACAATATCCGTTCTTGGTATATCACCTGAGCAGCCACTCTCCTAAAATCGCCGTACGTATGAATACAATAAACTTATTCACTCGGGAGATATAGCCTTTCCAATGCTACAACTGTTGCAGAGATGCCATGCACAATTTGCTTGGAAATCCCGTAGAATAGTCTGGTTTGTGTGCCTTACGATGGTCGCATTATAATTGATACAACATAACCGTACTTGGTATATCACCTGAACAGCCACTCTTCTAAAATCGCCGTACGTATGAATACAACACATTTATACAATCTGGAGATATAGCCTTTCCAATGCTACAACTGTTGCAAAGGTGCCATGCACAATTTGTTTGGAAATGGCGTAGGATAGTCTGGTTTGTTGCCTTACGATGGTCGCATTATAATTGATACAGAATATACGTACTTGGTATATCACCTGAGCAGACACTCTCCTAAAATCGCCGTACGTATGAATACAATATACTTATTCACTCGGGAGATATAGCCTTTCCAATGCTACACCTGTTGCAGAGGTGCCATGCACAATTTGCTTGGAAATCCCATAGAATAGTCAGGTTTGTGTGCCTTACGATGGTCGCATTATAATTGATACACAATATCCATAATTGGTATATCACCTGAACAGCCACTCTTCTAAAATCGCCGTACGTATGAATACATTAGTCTTATACAAACTGGAGATATAGCCTTTCGAATGCTACAACTGTTGCAGAGGTGCCATGCACAATTTGCTTGGAAATGGCGTAGAATAGTCTGGTTTGTTGCCTTACGATGGTCGCATTATAATTGATACACAATATCCGTACTTGGTATATCACCTGATTAGCCACTCTCCTAAAATCGCCGTACGTATGAATACAATATACTTATTTGCTCTGGAGATATAGCCTTTCCAATGCTACGACTGTTGCAGAGGTGCCATGCACAATTTGCTTGGAATTCCTGTAGAATATTCTGGTTTGTGTGCCTTAAGATGGTCGCATTATAATTGATACAAAATAACCGTACTTGGTATATCACCTGAAGAGCCACTCTTCTAAAATCGCCGTACGTATGAATACAATACATTTATAGAATCTGGAGATATAGCCTTTCCAATGCTACAAGTATGCAAAGGTGCCATGCACAATTTGCTTGGAAATGGCTTAGAATAGTCTGGTTTGTTGCCTTACGATGGTCGCATTATAATTGATACACAATATCCGTAATTGGTATATCACCTGAACAGCCACTCTCCTAAAATCGCCGTTTGTATGAATACAATATACTTATTCACTCGGGAGATATAGCCTTTCAAATGCTACAACTGTTGCAAAGGTGCCATGCACAATTTGTTTGGAAATGGCGTAGAATAGTCTGGTTTGTTGCCTTACGATGGTCGCATTATAATTGATACACAATATCCGTACTTGGTATATCACCTGATCAGCCACTCTCCTAAAATCGCCGTATGTATGAATACAATACAATTATACAATCTGGAGATATAGCCTTTCCAATGGTACAACTGTTGCAAAGGTGCCATGCACAATTTGCTTGGAAATGGCGTAGGATAGTCTGGTTTGTTGCCTTACGATGGTCGCATTATAATTGATACAAAATAACCGTACTTGGTATATCACCTGAGCAGCCA
Organism: Haliotis rufescens; assembly: GCF_023055435.1. Classification (NCBI taxonomy): domain Eukaryota; kingdom Metazoa; phylum Mollusca; class Gastropoda; order Lepetellida; family Haliotidae; genus Haliotis; species Haliotis rufescens. Next base: position 152,325 of record NW_025963852.1, read on the forward strand.
CTCTCCTAAAATCGCCGTACGTATGAATACAATATACTTATTCACTCAGGAGATATAGCCTTTCCAATGCTACACCTGTTGCAGAGATGCCATGCACAATTTGCTTGGAAATCCCGTAGAATAGTCTGGTTTGTGTGCCTTACGATGGTCGCATTATAATTGATACAACATAACCGTACTTGGTATATCACCTGAACAGCCACTCTTCTAAAATCGCCGTATGTATGAATACAATACATTTATACAATCTGGAGATATAGCCTTTCCAATGCTACAACTGTTGCAGAGATGCCACGCACAATTTGCTTGGAAATGACGTAGAATAGTCTGGTTTGTGTGCCTTACGATGGTCGCATTATAATTGATACACAATATCCGTAATTGGTATATCACCTGATCAGCCACTCTCCTAAAATCGCCGTTTGTATGAATACAATATACTTATTCACTCGGGAGATATAGCCTTTCAAATGCTACAACTGTTGCAAAGGTGCCATGCACAATTTGTTTGGAAATGGCGTAGAATAGTCTGGTTTGTTGCCTTACGATGGTCGCATTATAATTGATACAACATAACCGTACTTGGTATATCACCTGAACAGCCACTCTTCTAAAATCGCCGTATGTATGAATACAATACATTTATACAATCTGGAGATATTGCCTTTCCAATGCTACAACTGTTGCAGAGATGCCATGCACAATTTGCTTGGAAATGGCTTAGAATAGTCTGGTTTGTTGCCTTACGATGGTCGCATTATAATTGATACAAAATAACCGTACTTGGTATATCACCTGAACAGCCACTCTTCTAAAATCGCCGAACGTATGAATAAAATACACTTATACAATCTTGAGATATAGCCTTTCCAATGCTACAACTGTTGCAAAGGTGCCATGCACAATTTGCTTGGAAATGGCGTAGGATAGTCTGGTTTGTTGCCTTACGATGGTCGCATTATAATTGATACAAAATATACGTACTTGGTATATCACCTGAGCAGACACTCTCCTAAAATCGCCGTACGTATGAATACAATATACTTATTCACTCGGGAGATATAGCCTTTCCAATGCTACACCTGTTGCAGAGGTGCCATGCACAATTTGCTTGGAAATCCCATAGAATAGTCTGGTTTGTGTGCCTTACGATGGTCGCATTATAATTGATACACAATATCCATAATTGGTATATCACCTGAACAGCCACTCTTCTAAAATCGCCGTACGTATGAATACATTAGTCTTATACAAACTGGAGATATAGCCTTTCGAATGCTACAACTGTTGCAGAGGTGCCATGCACAATTTGCTTGGAAATCCCATAGAATAGTCTGGTTTGTGTGCCTTACGATGGTCGCATTATAATTGATACACAATATCCGTACTTGGTATATCACCTGATCAGCCACTCTCCTAAAATCGCCGTACGTATGAATACAATATACTTATTTGCTCTGGAGATATAGCCTTTCCAGTGCTACAACTGTTGCAGAGGTGCCATGCACAATTTGCTTGGAATTCCTGTAGAATATTCTGGTTTGTGTGCCTTACGATGGTCGCATTATAATTGATACAAAATAACCGTACTTGGTATATCACCTGAAGAGCCACTCTTCTAAAATCGCCGTACGTATGAATACAATACATTTATAGAATCTGGAGATATAGCCTTTCCAATGCTACAAGTATGCAAAGGTGCCATGCACAATTTGCTTGGAAATGGCTTAGAATAGTCTGGTTTGTTGCCTTACGATGGTCGCATTATAATTGATACACAATATCCGTAATTGGTATATCACCTGAACAGCCACTCTCCTAAAATCGCCGTTTGTATGAATACAATATACTTATTCACTCGGGAGATATAGCCTTTCCAATGCTACAACTGTTGCAAAGGTGCCATGCACAATTTGTTTGGAAATGGCGTAGAATAGTCTGGTTTGTTGCCTTACGATGGTCGCATTATAATTGATACACAATATCCGTACTTGGTATATCACCTGATCAGCCACTCTCCTAAAATCGCCGTATGTATGAATACAATACAATTATACAATCTGGAGATATAGCCTTTCCAATGGTACAACTGTTGCAAAGGTGCCATGCACAATTTGCTTGGAAATGGCGTAGGATAGTCTGGTTTGTTGCCTTACGATGGTCGCATTATAATTGATACAAAATAACCGTACTTGGTATATCACCTGAGCAGCCACTCTCCTAAAATCGCCGTACGTATGAATACAATATACTTATTCACTCAGGAGATATAGCCTTTCCAATGCTACAACTGTTGCAGAGATGCCATGCACAATTTGCTTGGAAATCCCGTAGAATAGTCTGGTTTGTGTGCCTTACGATGGTCGCATTATAATTGATACAACATAACCGTACTTGGTATATCACCTGAACAGCCACTCTTCTAAAATCGCCGTATGTATGAATACAATACATTTATACAATCTGGAAATATAGCCTTTCCAATGCTACAACTGTTGCAGAGATGCCACGCACAATTTGCTTGGAAATGACGTAGAATAGTCTGGTTTGTGTGCCTTACGATGGTCGCATTATAATTGATACACAATATCCGTAATTGGTATATCACCTGATCAGCCACTCTCCTAAAATCGCCGTTTGTATGAATACAATATACTTATTCACTCGGGAGATATAGCCTTTCAAATGCTACAACTGTTGCAAAGGTGCCATGCACAATTTGTTTGGAAATGGCGTAGAATAGTCTGGTTTGTTGCCTTACGATGGTCGCATTATAATTGATACAAAATAACCGTACTTGGTATATCACCTGAACAGCCACTCTTCTAAAATCGCCGTACGTATGAATACAATACACTTACACAATCTGGAGATATAGCCTTTCCAATGCTACAACTGTTGCAAAGGTGCCATGCACAATTTGCTTGGAAATGGCTTAGAATAGTCTGGTTTGTTGCCTTACGATGGTCGCATTATAATTGATACACAATATCCGTTCTTGGTATATCACCTGAGCAGCCACTCTCCTAAAATCGCCGTACGTATGAATACAATAAACTTATTCACTCGGGAGATATAGCCTTTCCAATGCTACAACTGTTGCAGAGATGCCATGCACAATTTGCTTGGAAATCCCGTAGAATAGTCTGGTTTGTGTGCCTTACGATGGTCGCATTATAATTGATACAACATAACCGTACTTGGTATATCACCTGAACAGCCACTCTTCTAAAATCGCCGTACGTATGAATACAACACATTTATACAATCTGGAGATATAGCCTTTCCAATGCTACAACTGTTGCAAAGGTGCCATGCACAATTTGCTTGGAAATGGCTTAGAATAGTCTGGTTTGTTGCCTTACGATGGTCGCATTATAATTGATACAAAATAACCGTACTTGGTATATCACCTGAGCAGCCACTCTCCTAAAATCGCCGTACGTATGAATACAATATACTTATTCACTCAGGAGATATAGCCTTTCCAATGCTACACCTGTTGCAGAGATGCCATGCACAATTTGCTTGGAAATCCCGTAGAATAGTCTGGTTTGTGTGCCTTACGATGGTCGCATTATAATTGATACAACATAACCGTACTTGGTATATCACCTGAACAGCCACTCTTCTAAAATCGCCGTACGTATGAATACAATACACTTATACAATCTGGAGATATAGCCTTTCCAATGCTACAACTGTTGCAAAGGTGCCATGCACAATTTGCTTGGAAATGGCTTAGAATAGTCTGGTTTGTTGCCTTACGATGGTCGCATTATAATTGATACACAATATCCGTTCTTGGTATATCACCTGATCAGCCACTCTCCTAAAATCGCCGTACGTATGAATACAATATACTTAGTCACTCGGGAGACATAGCCTTTCCAATGCTACAACTGTTGCAGAGGTGCCATGCACAATTTGCTTGGAAATCCCATAGAATAGTCTGGTTTGTGTGCCTTACGATTGTCGCATTATAATTGATACACAATATCCATAATTGGTATATCACCTGAACAGCCACTCTTCTAAAATCGCCGTATGTATGAATACATTAGTCTTATACAAACTGGAGATATAGCCTTTCGAATGCTACAACTGTTGCAGAGATGCCATGCACAATTTGCTTGGAAATGGCGTAGAATAGTCTGGTTTGTTGCCTTACGATGGTCGCATTATAATTGATACACAATATCCGTACTTGGTATATCACCTGATCAGCCACTCTCCTAAAATCGCCGTACGTATGAATACAATATACTTATTTGCTCTGGAGATATAGCCTTTCCAGTGCTACAACTGTTGCAGAGGTGCCATGCACAATTTGCTTGGAATTCCTGTAGAATATTCTGGTTTGTGTGCCTTACGATGGTCGCATTATAATTGATACAAAATAACCGTACTTGGTATATCACCTGAAGAGCCACTCTTCTAAAATCGCCGTACGTATGAATACAATACATTTATAGAATCTGGAGATATAGCCTTTCCAATGCTACAAGTATGCAAAGGTGCCATGCACAATTTGCTTGGAAATGGCTTAGAATAGTCTGGTTTGTTGCCTTACGATGGTCGCATTATAATTGATACACAATATCCGTACTTGGTATATCACCTGAACAGCCACTCTCCTAAAATCGCCGTTTGTATGAATACAATATACTTATTCACTCGGGAGATATAGCCTTTCAAATGCTACAACTGTTGCAAAGGTGCCATGCACAATTTGTTTGGAAATGGCTTAGAATAGACTGGTTTGTTGCCTTACGATGGTCGCATTATAATTGATACACAATATCCATAATTGGTATATCACCTGAGCAGCCACTCTCCTAAAATCGCCGTTTGTATGAATACAATATACTTATTCACTCGGGAGATATAGCCTTTCCAATGCTACAACTGTTGCAAAGGTGCCATGCACAATTTGCTTGGAAATGGCTTAGAATAGTCTGGTTTGTTGCCTTACGATGGTCGCATTATAATTGATACACAATATCCGTACTTGGTATATCACGTGATCAGCCACTCTCCTAAAATCGCCGTATGTATGAATACAATACAATTATACAATCTGGAGATATAGCCTTTCCAATGGTACAACTGTTGCAAAGGTGCCATGCACAATTTGCTTGGAAATGGCGTAGGATAGTCTGGTTTGTTGCCTTACGATGGTCGCATTATAATTGATACAAAATAACCGTACTTGGTATATCACCTGATCAGCCACTCTCCTAAAATCGCCGTACGTATGAATACAATATACTTATTCACTCAGGAGATATAGCCTTTCCAATGCTACAACTGTTGCAGAGATGCCATGCACAATTTGCTTGGAAATCCCGTAGAATAGTCTGGTTTGTGTGCCTTACGATGGTCGCATTATAATTGATACAACATAACCGTACTTGGTATATCACCTGAACAGCCACTCTCCTAAAATCGCCGTACGTATGAATACAATACATTTATAGAATCTGGAGATATAGCCTTTCCAATGCTACAACTGTTGCAGAGATGCCATGCACAATTTGCTTGGAAATGGCGTAGAATAGTCTGGTTTGTTGCCTTACGATGGTCGCATGATAATTGATACAAAATAACCGTACTTGGTATATCACCTTAACAGCCACTCTTCTAAAATCGCCGTACGTATGAATACAATACACTTATACAATCTGGAGATATAGCCTTTCCAATGCTACAACTGTTGCAAAGGTGCCATGCACAATTTGCTTGGAAATGGCTTAGAATAGTCTGGTTTGTTGCCTTACGATGGTCGCATTATAATTGATACAAAATATACGTACTTCGTATATCACCTGAGGAGCCACTCTCCTAAAATCGCCGTACGTATGAAAAAAATGTACTTATTCACTCGGGAGATATAGCCTTTCCAATGCTACAACTGTTGCAAAGGTGCCATGCACAATTTGCTTGGAAATCCCGTAAAATAGTCTGGTTTGTTGCCTTACGATGGTCGCATTATAATTGATACAAAATAACCGTACTTGGTATATGACCTGAGCGGACAGTCTCCTAAAATCGCCGTATGTATGAATACAATATACTTATTCACTCGGGAGATATAGCCTTTCCAATGCTACAACTGTTGCAAAGGTGCCATTCACAATTTGCTTGGAAATCCCGTAGAATAGTCTGGTTTGTGTGCTTTACGATGGTCGCATTATAATAAATACACAATATCCATAATTGGTATATCACCTGAACAGCCACTCTTCTAAAATCGCCGTACGTATGAATACAATACATTGATACAATCTGGAGATATAGCCTTTCCAATGCTACAACTGTTGCAGAGGTGCCATGCACAATTTGCTTGGAAATGGCGTAGAATAGTCTGGTTTGTTGCCTTACGATGGTCGCATTATAATTGATACACAATATCCGTACTTGGTATATCACCTGATCAGCCACTCTCCTAAAATCGCCGTATGTATGAATACAATACAATTATACAATCTGGAGATATAGCCTTTCCAATGGTACAACTGTTGCAAAGGTGCCATGCACAATTTGCTTGGAAATGGCGTAGGATAGTCTGGTTTGTTGCCTTACGATGGTCGCATTATAATTGATACACAATAACCGTACTTGGTATATCACCTGATCAGCCACTCTCCTAAAATCGCCGTACGTATGAATACAATATACTTATTCACTCAGGAGATATAGCCTTTCCAATGCTACACCTGTTGCAGAGGTGCCATGCACAATTTGCTTGGAAATCCCGTAGAATAGTCTGGCTTGTGTGCCTTACGATGGTCGCATTATAATTGATACAACATAACCGTACTTGGTATATCACCTGAACAGCCACTCTTCTAAAATCGCCGTACGTATGAATACAATACATTTATAGAATCTGGAGATATAGCCTTTCGAATGCTACAAGTATTGCAAAGGTGCCATGCACAATTTGCTTGGAAATGGCGTAGAATAGTCTGGTTTGTTGCCTTACGATGGTCGCATTATAATTGATACACAATATCCGTACTTGGTATATCACCTGAACAGCCACTCTCCTAAAATCGCCGTTTGTATGAATACAATATACTTATTCAATCGGGAGATATAGTCTCTCCAATGCTTCAACTGTTTCAAAGGTGCCATGCACAATTTGCTTGGAAATGGCTTAGAATAGTCTGGTTTGTTGCCTTACGATTGTCGCATTATAATTGATACACAATATCCGTAATTGGTATATCACCTGAACAGCCACTCTTCTAAAATCGCCGTACGTATGAATACAATACACTTATACAATCTGGAGATATAGCCTTTCGAATGCTACAACTGTTGCAGAGGTGCCATGCACAATTTGCTTGGAAATAGCGTAGAATAGTCTGGTTTGTTGCCTTACGATGGTCGCATTATGATTGATACAAAATATCCGTACTTGGTATATGACCTGAGCAGCCACTCTCCTAAAATCGCCGTACGTATGAATACAATATACTTATTCGCTCTGGAGATATAGTCTTTCCAATGCTACAACTGTTGCAAAGGTGCCATTCACAATTTGCTTGGAAATGATGTAGAATAGTCTGGTTTGTTGCCTTACGATGGTCGCATTATAATTGATGCACAATATCCGTACTTGGTATATCACCTGAACAGCCACTCTCCTAAAATCGCCGTACGTATGAACACAATATACTTATTCGCTCTGGAGATATAGCCTATACACTTTCATAAACATACAAGTGTTCCTTCACTTTTATAAACATACAAGTGTTCCTCTACTTTTATAAACATACAAGTGTTCCTCTACTTCATAAAGTGTTCATCCACTTTTATGAACAATACACACATAAAACATTAACTACGTGTGTTATCATTGGATAATTCGAGCATTTAGCCAGTAGAGAGTGCAGACATTAACATGATCTCTCGAAAATTTTAAATTTTGACCTGGATTTAACCCTTGCCTCTTAACAACCATACAGTCTAATCATTACTCAGCCCCTATGTTCCAGAATGTAATGAAATGTGGTGTATTTGTGCTGGTAGGGGGCCAACACATATATCAATTATTTGTGCTATGTTAAATTTAAACATTTATGTAAGTGACGCACTTTGATCATGCTCCCAAATTTTCTCAAAATACATTTCTTCAGACTTAAAGTCATGAGTGTCTGCTTGTCTGGCATTAGCTTGTATAAACTGATACCACAGGACCAATAAAACTGAAGTTCACATGCTTGTTCACACCAATGGTGACACCTGAATTTATCCAATTTTCAGTATTAGCACCAAAAAGAGATTGAACAAAGTTTGTGTTCCATTCAGTACATCTATTTTGATATGACAAAAATGTTTAGTTTCAAAGGGTTAATAGTTATTAGAGGCACTTTTGTTCCGGGGACACTTAGATTACAGTAAGATTTGTGCTGCCGGGATGTAGCTGAAATACATACTGAAACCCATTTCACAGATTCACAATAAAAACAGCCTAAAATGTCTTGTCAATCAGGGATTTATATTGCCACTCACATGGTAAAAATTAGAATTAAGTGAATTTAGTTAACTGAAACTCTTTTGACATGACACGTTGTTTATCAGGATGAAGCTGTGTGGTCTGATGCATACAAATCTTCATTGGCAATATGGTCTAATAATCACACTCTTAACTAATTCTTTTTTTGTGTGATTAACATTTTTATATGCAAAATACCCTTGCTACAGAAGGAGAAACCCTTTCCAAGACAGTCAGGGACCCCAGCATGTGACAGGATGTTAATGGTTAGTAAGTAAATGAATATGGCCATACATGAAGTAATTGAGGGGCATTTAATAGAGAACTTGACAATTTTCTTTTTCAAATAGAACTCGAAACACTGTCCATTTTGTATAAAAATAATGTTTTGCAGGTTTTTGTTGAAGTATTTATTTTCCGAATTTATATCTATCAGTCCTCTCCCTCTGAAAATGTTGGAAATTTGGTGGTACGTTAAGAACCTCGCACTTATGTACTTTGAAAAAGCAAAATCAGATCAAATAATCAAAATGTAATCACATTTTCCTTCACACTATTATCCAGATACAAATTATGAGTGTACATTTATTCACAAATAACTGTGTGAACAGAAACCAGAAACCTCAACAACAAAATAAATGCATAACAGTTTCAGAATGTGAGTTTCAAAAGGTACAAAAATTATCTTCAGATATTTTAATTTTGTTTAAGAAATATTTGTGGTAATGATCCTGTGAAGAGATCTTAACAAAAAGCCATCTTACATTTGTACCCTAGATACATATTTAACTGGCTTGAGAAACATTCCTTCCCAGTTGAGATCACTACAACATGATATAAAAATATAATTTCTTTAGAGACATTTTTAATAGAACATAACTTGATGTTGTCATGAACCTAAAATATGTATGTATGCCATACCCACAATAGCCAACTGTTTCTAGATTGGCTGATATTATAATGGTCGGGGATGTATATAGTGTTTAACAATGTCAATGGTTTCGATAATTGTCTTCAGGCTTTTGTATGTTAATGATTAAATAAGGAGTTTATGAAGTTGTTAATATTGACATTTATTTAAACGCATTGACCCCAATATCATTTGCATTAATGGATGTTTAAATTGTACAAATATGGATTTATTTCTATTGAAGTTAAATTTTGAGTTATATCTATATGAAAAATGTTCAGACAATGATGATGACATCACTTATAAGAATATTTTCAACCTTTTCAGGGCATGTGCAGATGGACACTGTTTCTTCTTATACTCATGGACAAGACATCTAAAAATATGATTCTTATAATTTATTGTTTAATGACGTGAGGTGTTGTTTTCTTTCATTCATGATATATATTATCATAAATGGTGAATTTAGCATCTTGTAATGCAAATGCACTGTGCATGGATTTCTTCAATTTCACTGTTTTCAGCATTTGGGGAAAAACCTCTTTACATGTTTTACATTTATGTTTATTGTTTCCTCAACAATAGAAGAACTAGCAAAATTATGAATTTTGTTTGTAGTTGATTGATTATGACAAAGGGCAAACAGTCTTATATAGGCATAAATGTGTTCATGTATGCATCACCCAACGACATGTCAATATCTGATTGTGTCAACGTGCCCAAGGCATGGGTTTTGTGCTCATTTTGTCAGCCACTGATTTGCCTTGACCACACTATTTTTACTAGCCACTATGAAATAGTGTGAATATTGCCGAATCAACGGTTAAAAAACAAATCTTGGAAATCCATGCTACAGATAATGTTTTTACATTCAAGCAGATGGTAAGTTCGACAGTACTAAAATTAACTGTTATTCTTGAATCAGATTTAGCGTTTCAGGGTTAGCATTTCTACCCAAAATATGTCCGATTGTGATATAAAACAGTTATTCCTGTTACAGTGCCTGATGTCACCAAATCCCAACAGAAACATGAATCACATGTCTGATTGTGATATGAATCTGGGTAATTCTTGGATCAAACGCTGATGGTACCGTTTCTCCACAAGAACATGACCCTTCTTATACATTTCTACTTTATGGTGCTGTAATTGTGCTGAAGTAGAGTGAACTTGGGGCACAGGTGGCCCAATTGTCATGGTTGATGGAACTTGATGTGCAGTTACTGCCAGGATGTACTGGTCAGGGGTTCAAATCGTCAATACTATCTATCGTTTCAGCACAACAATACCTCCTGTGGTTGCATTAAGTTGTGCCTCACTCTCAAATCACATTACCACACTTTCATCTGTTCAGTTTTAAGTCACTATCATCCAAACCAGTGATCAGAATGGAAATTCACATAACATATGGACGAAACTCTGAGGTTTTGCAGCGTTTAAGACCCTCAGGCTAATATTCTCTCAAACAACCTAAAACATTCACACTAAAGTGAAATAAACAAAACAAGCATCACATGTATTCCAATACTTTATTCAATTAAAGAAATACCATGTTTTTAAAGCTATATATCAATCAGTAGTGAATACAAAAAACATCTGCAGACCATATTTGTGAAACTTACACTGAAAAATGGTGTCAGTTATCTTCAACTTGGTGAATATAAACTTTAACATTTGGTCATGACAATATCAGTGCTAGAATCAAGAGGGCAGTTTCCAGTTCCTGACATCTTTAATGTGGATATCTGAAACCACAAAAACTGTACACGTAATTCGTATAATTCCTTTATAATGTAAAGATTATTATTTTATAAGGTAATCTTCTCATATTTAAGGCTACAATATTTGTCAAAGAAAGCTGAATGAATTTGGTAATGATATTCCATCGCTGGGTTAAAAATAGTACCACGACACCAGCTCACCACGATGTGTAGTCAACACCTTAAAATAACATCAAAGACAACCACTTAAAAGAGAATATCACTGATACACTGCACTTGTATATGTTTTATATTTTATCTGTATAAATACTTGTGGTCCTAAACGTTTACTCATATAAGTATCATTCAATCTATAAACAAATATCGAGCTTGTAAATTGACATTCACACGATATCTCGAACCTGGATATTAAAATACTGTCAAATTTGCATTTTATCTCGAACCTCAAATGAAATACTTCCAACATTTCACATTTACACATTTCTCAGGTCATTGACACATTTGACTTACGACAATTAGTGAAAGCACACTAACAATTGCTCTACACACATCTAATATTTGATTCGGTAAAATATGTGGTCAAGCAGCAGTGATTTTTAACAATGATCACAAGATAATGTGGCCTTGTGAGATGTTTCCACTATGTTTTGATAAATGTTTGGTATCACATGAAATGCAAAATGGGGCTTGTTCCTTGTGTCAAACGATATATTGAATATTGAATATTCTGCATGTTTTGATAAAGTTGTAGACACTGATCTAGCAAGACTTGCACTCGACTGCACCAACTCGCATGATATCTCTCTAATATTCTCAGATTAAGTTGGTTAAAAAACCCTCTCTTTCCAAAGTATCGTTTGGTTTTAATGCCAAGCACGCAATTGTTAGCCATTACCCGTGTGTCATTTGTTCAGATAATAATATGAATATATTTGAAGTGGCCATTGACTATGGTATGTAAATAGCATGTTTTGACCGTAACTTTGCCTCATTAAAATTATGTGTAACCTTTAACAACTTATTCTCACAATCCACTGGGTACATCAAGCTGTAACCTTGATATGCTATATACAACCACATTTTGACTCAGAGCTGTTCCTGTTTGGAGAATGAAATAAAATCACTTCACTAAAAAAAAAGGGCAAAAAATCTTTCAGATTTGAATTCTGAGACCACAGGCTGAAAGACTTTGCTATTATGTGTAATATACAATGGGATTTATAATATAACTTATTTTTATGAATTTATTTTTAACCTAAACTAAAGTTAACTCTTTCAAACCTTCCAAGAACCTACAGTGCTGAGGAAGCTGAAGAGTTATGGTGCTCAAAGCTGTATAGCGAGCCTGACCACCCAATCCCATTAGTCGCTTCTTGGATTGCTGAAGATCAATTGTAACCCAGATCTTCATGGATTGTTCATGCCAGTCAAATGTCTTGTTGGCATATTAAAATTTAAGAAACCCAACTTTTTCTGAGATAGGGCTCAGCATGGGAAGATGATGCCTTAAATCATATAAGTTTTTTATGCCAGTGAAATTTTTAAATTACTTTTCTCTTAAGAAATGGCAAAACTCTTTGGCAGTGTTTGAAATTAACAGAAATTCTTAATGTTATGAATTGTGTTTTTATATGTTGGAAAATAAGGTGGTCCTGGGGTCCTCCAGTTTGTTGCCATAGTATTCGAATTAAGGATGCTCCCCAATAGCGTGGATCGACGCTCTGCATATCAATCACTGGAATGTCTGGTTAGACTCGATTATTTACAGACCGCCGTCATAGGTGGTAATATTGCTGAGTGCGGCGTAAAACAACCAACCAACCAACCAACCACCTAAATTTCAACTTTTCACATGAGGGCTATGACAAGTACACCCTTGAGTCGCATTGTTAATTTCAAACCCTGTTTTACATCTCAGTTGTTGTTGTTTGTTGTTTAACGCCACACTCAGCAATATTCCAGCTATATGACGGCGGTCTGTAAATAATCGATTCTGGACGAGACAATCCAGTGATTAATATCATGAGCATCGATCCACGCAATTGGGATCGATGACATGCATCAACCAGGTCAGCGAGCCTCACCACCCGATCCCGTTAGTCGCCTTTTACGACAAGCAGAGTTGCCTTTTACGGCAAGCATGGGTTGATGACGACCTATTCTACCCCGGATCTTCACGGGTAGTTTTACATCTCAGAATATGTGGTGATGCTTAACATTGGTATTTTAATCATTGTTCTATAAAGTTCCTTTGAATATTACATAGCCATCTCACATCAAACCAACAACATTATACAGTTTTTGTTTGTGGTTTAACATCACTCTCAGCAATATTCCCATTTAGTGCTATACACTAAATGCGTTTATTGAAATCCGCTCAACCATCTTCTTTTTTATTTCTTGTTTATTCTTTTCCCTTGCTACATCATTGTCCCGCCATACCCTTTCAGGTGATTTCACAACGTCCAACTCCGTAACTGGTGACGGCATCACTTACTTTCTTCTTGTCTTTCGCTGCTCTTGGTTGCTTCGCCATCTCTAGCTATCACAGTTCAACTTTATTTCCCTCCCACTCTCCCCTAACTTGCCTCTTGTCAATTCTCAAATACCACTGCCCATTTTCATCTGTGGATTATATTTTAATGATGTATGTTTCTTTCTTCAGAATAAATCGTTTATGGCGAGCATAGTATTTGTGAGCTCAATTAATTTATTTACCTCACCAAATTTATAGGCTCCTACTCTTCAGTGGGAACCTTCCATCCCTCTGCTCATCAGCGTTATGGATTCCAGCTTTTTGGCGTGTTCAATTTCTGACCGCTTTTCAGCGGGATATGTATTATTTTCTTACAGCTTTTGCTGCTGGCGAAATTGGTCGCCTATCACTGCTGCTGCTAGTAACTCAGAGTCAAGGTAATGACATCAGACAAGATGACAGGAGAGACACACTGACAACACAGGATGACTCTGGGAGCGGGGAGCGAAGGAGACGTTATCTTAGGTCAACCTCTCGCTCCCAGACCCCTGGTCGGAAGGCTGTGAGATAGGGGTGTGGCCAGGGCCATGACAATTTACGGGTGCTTCAAACAAGTGTCCCCCTCAGAACTATCAACAAGGATGTACAATTTTTATTTTGGAATGTATCAGGGCTGATGGCTAAATTACAGGATCGTGACTTTGTAAGCTTTACATGTAAATGCGACATCATTGGATTGACAGAATCCTGGTCCAAAGAGATTGACTTACTATCCATATTTCCAGATTTTATGGTTATAACAAAACATGGAGAAAAAATATCTGACTTCGGCAGCCTTTCAGATGGAATAGTACTTCTTATTAGAAAAAAGCTTGAGAATTTTGTGAAATGGACAAAAATCCGTAAAAGTGGAATATTTGTGTTATTAGACAAAACCATGTTTAATATAGATAAGGATGTAGTGTACTCATGTGTGTATATTCACCAAGAATCGTCACGCTGGTACAGTGCGTTATCACCTGATTGTAGTAACGGTGTGCTATTGTTGCAAGAGGAGCTACTAGATGTTCTTTCTCACTGCGGCAACTATTATATTATGTTAGGTGGAGATTTCAATGCACGCACAGGTACTGAGCCTGATTTTGTTGAAGATGATATTCTTGAATATTTAGAAAATGATAATTCTTCCGTGTATAGTTTTCTACTCGACCATTTTAACATGGTCCGAGCGTCAGCAGATAATGTGTCAAACAACTTTGGAAAAAGTTTGATAAATTTATGCAGTGTCTTAAATATACATATCATGAATGGAAGATGTGGGTCAGACTCAGAAGTTGGAGACTATACGTTCATTGGCAATCAAGGTGCTAGCATCATAGATTACATAATCTGTTCATCTGGGTTGTTCGACGTATGCTGTAATTTCAACATTGTATCAGGCACGGAATCCTGTCATCTTCCTGTCATGGCGACTTATATACTTCTGTGCAGACTAAACCCGTGCAAGCTCATGGTAATAAGAAGGCTTCTAAATTCGTTTGGGGCAATGATAAAGCTGACCAATTTATGTATAACTTGTTGAGCACTGAATGCTTCTCTTTATTAGAAAAGGCTGTTGACGAAGTGTTACACAATGTAGACGAAAGTGTTAGATACATGTCAGAGGCCTTGTGCACGGCAGCAAGCGACATGAAAAGAGTATGTTCTTTTAACACATCTAGTCAACAGTGGTTTGACCGTGATTGTGAGCTACTCAAAAAAGAAAGATGTAAATATTTAAACAATTTTAGGAGAAAAAAGGATAATAACTCATTATATGAGTATAATTATATTAGAAATAAATACAATAGTGTATGCAGAGAAAAGAAAGCGAATTTTTTCAAAGAGAAACAGGAAAAACTTGAACATTGTATACACGATTCAAAACAATTTTGGGCCACTCTTAAAGGGCTAAATACTAATCGTTATACGCAAAACAATATTCCAATTGATGATTGGTTTAACTATTTCAGGGATCTGTCTTCAACTTCTACAGAGAACGAGGAAAGATGTTTTGATATCGACGAATGGAATGCATTTGATAACTCTTTTTGTCAGTTAACTTCAGATATTCTTGATTCACCTATAACAAGAAATGAAATTTCAGAAAGCATCGCAAACTTAAAAAGCAATAAAGCAGCTGGTGAAGATAATTTGATTCCTGAATATTTTAAATATTCGTCCGATATTCTCCTCCCCTACCTTGAAATCCTTTTTAACGACTTATTTTCCAGAACAGTGGACTTTGGGGATTGTAATTCCTTTGTATAAACAGGGATCAACTAATGTCACCAACAACCATAGGGGTATAACTCTTTTGAGTGTTTTCAGTAAGATTTTTACCAGTATTATAAACAAACGTTTAGTATTTTGGACAGATTCCTTTAATAAGATAGATGACGCACAAGCTGGTTTCAGGCATGGATACTCTACAATTGATAATGTATTTGTATTGCAGACACTTGTACAGAGATATTTAGCACGAAAAGGAGAAAAAATGTATGCTATATTTGTTGATTTTGCTAAGGCGTTTGACTCAATTAACAGAAACATGTTGTGGTCCCTTTGCAAATCTCAAGGTATCAGTACTAAAATTGGTAAATTACTATGTTGTATATATCACAATGTGAAGGTCTGTGTTCGAAACAATAACACCTTATCTGATTCCTTCTACTGTAATAATGGGGTTAGACAAGGATGTATTCTAAGTCCTTTCCTGTCTTCGTTTTTCATAAATGAACTTTCGATACAAATATCTGAAAATTGTAACGAGGGTATCCAACTCCATCCAGAAACTATTAAACTTTTTCTACTCCTTTTTGCTGATGATATAGTTATGTTCTCGAGCACAGTACCTGGACTTCAAAAGTTAATAAATGAACTTGAGTATTATTGTAACAAATGGAAACTGAAGGTCAATATCGATAAGACAAAGGTTATAGTTTTCAAAAATGGAAGGAAATTATCAAAACGAGAAAAATGGCTATATAAAGGTGAAAAACTTGAGGTTGTAAGAAGTTACATGTACAAATATTTGGGGGTACATTTTACAAATCGACTTACTTGGTCACTGCATTGCAACAAAGCCGCACTGCAAGCCAAAAAGATTTTAATTGGCATTTTACAAAACCTAAAACACCTTGGAAATATTAGCTTTGAAATAAACATTTTATAAGATTTTCGACACTAAGATCACTCCTATTCTACTCTATGGTGCTGAAGTCAGGGGCCTAGAGAACTATGATACAATAGAGAAGGTACATCTATTTGCATATAAAAGATTTTTAGGAGTTAATTCCAACACTCCCAATGTTACAGTTTACGGGGAATGTGGGAGATACCCAATGTATATATTTAGTTACATAAAAGTAATAAAATATTGGATAAAATTGCTTAAAATGCCAAATACCAGATTCCCAAAGAAATGCTATAACATGATGATTCTTTACGATAGCAGAGGTAACAATAACTGGGCCTCAGGTGTCAAAAAGATACTCCAATCTTGCGGGTATGAGTACATTTGGAGAGAGCAACATGTAACAGTACCAGATCGTTTCATATATAATTTAAGACAAAGGCTTAAAGATATGTATTTTCAAAAGTGGTACTCTTCACTAGGTTGACATAATAAGTTAAAGCATTACACCTGTTTTAAATCATTCATTCTGACCGAAAAATATCTTTTGGATATAAATGTTAAGAAATTCCGAACAGCACTATCCCGATTCATGACCTTCTAATAGAAAAAGGTAGACATTTAGCGATACCAAGGGAAAACAGATTGTTTAAATATTGTACTTGCCAAGAGATAGAAGATGAATACCATTTTTTGCTAGTCTGTCCATTGTATGCAAATATCAGAAAAGAATACATACATAAATATTTTTATCTGAATCCTAGAATAGACAAATGTTATATCCTCATGTCATCCCAAAATGAAACAGTCACAAAATATCTTTCAATGTATATATATCATGCAATGAACATCAGATCCTCTGCATTATAGATGTGATATTTTGTTACGATATATGTAATTCCTATTGCACCCATTGCTACTGTATGTATATATGTATACCCATGCTTTCCGTAAAAGGTGACTATGCTTGTCGTAAGAGGCGACTGATGGGATCGGGTGGTCAGCTCACTGATTTGGTTGATGCATGTCATCGTATCCCATTTGCGTGGATCGATGCCCATGATGTCAACCACTGGGTTGTCTGATCCAGACACGAGTATTTACAGACATGACAATTTTGTATGCATAGCAAGCGTTCACTCGAAGGAGCAGGAAGTAGCTCTGAAACGTCGTACAAAGAAGAAAAGAAGTTGGTATTCATACATTTACAATGACGGTTTTCAAATATTGACAATCACAACGCTGTGACTGTTTTGAGTAAGTCCCAATCCACAAAACAATTTCAATTACGATAGGTGAGTCGTTATGTATAAAACCATATACAAGTAGGTTAAACTGGTTGCATACGTGCATGGAGGATATTCGGTTCCGCGAGAAAGCAAAACTTTGATATACCTTCTATCATGATCATGGATATAGCCTCATAATAATGTGTCATTTGGCCTGCTGACCTGACATTGACCTTATATTGACATGCTGAAAGAGGCGACCAACTGCATCAGGCGCGCTGATGGATACATGTGTGTTTGTTGTTTAACGCCACAGTCAGCTGAGTCCAGCTCTAGGACGGCGGTTTGTAAATAATCGAGTCTGAACCAGACAGTCCGGAGATTGACATCCTCAACATCGATCTTTGCAATTCGGATACGATGACATGCATCAACCAAGACAACGAGCCTGACCATCCGATCCCGTTAGTCGCCTTTGACGGCAATCATAGTCGCCTTTTTATATGTAATTCCTATTGCACCCATTGCTACTGTATGTATATATGTACTATAGGCCTGTGGCCTTTTCAGTACTTGAAATAATGATTGATACCTTCAACTCATGTTGCTCATTTAACTACCTTTGCGTAACTACCCAAAAATACTGCCTCACCTAGACCTTTAATAAATATATTCATCTCTTATTTATTTGGCCTGTCTGGGCGTTTCGGTGGGGTGTGTTTCAATAATCCAGCTGTATGACCATGACCTGTTAATAGAGGCGACTAACGGGATTGGGTGGGCAGGCTTGCTGACTTGGTTGATGCATATCATCTATCCCAATTGCGTGGATCGATGCCCATGATGTCAATCACTGGATTACTCGAATATTTACAGACCTCCGTCATACAGCTGGAATATTGCTGAGTGGGCCGTTAAACACACACGAAAAATATACAAATAAACAAATTATCATAATGTGTATAGTGTGTAGTGTTTTCATAAATTAACACACATGTCAATAAGACGCCCAATTGACGCCATGTAGACGGGAGACATATAAGTCAAACCGTATAAGAGATAAGGTGATATGTATGAATGTATGTGAATATATAGAGAGTGAATAAAGTCTCATTTTACGACAGGTCGTGCATACCTACGGCAAATGACTTCAATGGAAAATGACATGTCTTAACATTTGATAAAGTTCAAACTAGGATTGGCAGGTATTCCATACTCAATACCCGTGATAAACAGCATATGTCGAGGATCCCCATCATTATTACCAGAATACAACTTGGTAGTTGTGCATGGCACGGATCACATGTCTGATATCAAGCATCAAACGCAGCAGGTCATTGATGGTTTTATTAACCCATTCATCCAATAAATGCCAGGTTGTCCATATCTACGCTGGTAATTTGTTGAGTGGCACTTTTGGGATGACCGACATTCGGAGGGAAGGGTCTGCACTAATGTTTTGTGCAAAGCTGTGGAACAAAACTGATAATGTGGAGAATGTCTGCACTTAAAGTTCTCGTGTTACCTTTCACAAGGAATGGTTGACGGTAGAAGCCAAAGCGTATACTCTGTGACATTTGACTACTTCACAATGATACCCGTTAAGGTCTGGGTAGAATAGGTCTTCAGCAACCCATGCTTTCCGTAAAAGGTGACTATGCTTGTCGTAAGAGGCGACTGATGGGATCGGGTGGTCAGCTCACTGATTTGGTTGATGCATGTCATCGTATCCCATTTGCGTGGATCGATGCCCATGATGTCAACCACTGGGTTGTCTGATCCAGACACGAGTATTTACAGACATGACAATTTTGTATGCATAGCAAGCGTTCACTCGAAGGAGCAGGAAGTAGCTCTGAAACGTCGTACAAAGAAGAAAAGAAGTTGGTATTCATACATTTACAATGACGGTTTTCAAATATTGACAATCACAACGCTGTGACTGTTTTGAGTAAGTCCCAATCCACAAAACAATTTCAATTACGATAGATGAGTCGTTATGTATAAAACCATATACAAGTAGGTTAAACTGGTTGCATACGTGCATGGAGGATATTCGGTTCCGCGAGAAAGCAAAACTTTGATATACCTTCTATCATGATCATGGATATAGCCTCATAATAATGTGTCATTTGGCCTGCTGACCTGACATTGACCTTATATTGACATGCTGAAAGAGGCGACCAACTGCATCAGGCGCGCTGATGGATACATGTGTGTTTGTTGTTTAACGCCACAGTCAGCTGAGTCCAGCTCTAGGACGGCGGTTTGTAAATAATCGAGTCTGAACCAGACAGTCCGGAGATTGACATCCTCAACATCGATCTTTGCAATTCGGATACGATGACATGCATCAACCAAGACAACGAGCCTGACCATCCGATCCCGTTAGTCGCCTTTGACGGCAATCATAGTCGCCTTTACGTCAAGCATGGGTTGCTGAAGACCAGGATCTTCACGGGTGGATGATACATAAAATGCGTTCATCGTTACTCATGATGTCAATCAATGGATTGTTTGGTCCAGACTATGTTAAACGTCAAACACAGAACATACAATCAAACCTTAAATTGACCAAAATTCAGCAATTTAACACACGAAGATACCAGTCACTGCGGACCTGTTTTTCAACACAAGGAGAATAAATATTTTTACCTTCGCTTCACGATGTCATTCATCTTATCAACTCTGATCAAAACGGTACTGTAACATGCAATCAAAATCAACCAGAGACAACTTGTTTCCTGCGTTTAACGCATTGTTGCCTGACTACCATCACACCTCGCCACAATACGACGCATTAATACGTGGCAGCAACTGTGAACCTTATCAGGAAGGCAGTTTTCACTCCGGCAAACGTTATTGAGTTATCGATGTGTAAATGCTGGCGTCTACAGAGTCATTGTAACTGGTGTTTTTCATTGGTGACAGCATCTATATCATCATAGATGAAAGCTTCGTGTCTTGTACTTTTTTCTTTACACGGCCAGGTGAAGATATTTGGCGGCATGTGTCTCTATTGGTCGATGAATAGGTTCAAGTACTATATAGATAAATACATTCGATGGTGGGAATAGGCTTCCGTCGGTGGTCCAAGGTGCAAGAACACCCAGAGTGCACGACGGGAGACACCGGAGGCGCATTACATGTTCAACCGTTCTTCGAACACCTGGTGTCATCTTTGTGTGCAAGGATCTTGTGCATAACTCTATGTCTTACATACCTATCTTGTGTAACTGCGCTGGATAGAGGAGAGCGGAAGGTCTGTGGTTCGATTCTCGGCCGCGTCATACCAAAAATACGTTAAAAGTTGGTACTTGCTGTTACCCTGCCTGGTCCTCGGCATAAAGAGGACAAAAGGAAGGACCAGTCGTCTCGGAGTCAGTAAACAGCAGCATGGTATCTCAGTGGGCTAGCGCTATAAATCCGGCATTATTCTGGACTAGCACAAGCAAACACGCACGCATGCACGCACACACGCACACATATTATTAAAATAATTATCAATCCCTCATCATGGTTAATGATCACCTTCACCTTCAAATCCCGATATGCAGACAACGCCCAAACTCATAACAGCCATACAGATTTCCTTTTTTATGACAATTACTGTTGCAACAAGTATCACATTCCATTGCAAGTAACGAGAGATATTTCATATTGTTAAACGAGTATTCCAGATAACCAAATGCACATAACACACAGTTGGAGATTCCTCTTCAGTACATTTAAGATATGGCTATTCAAAATACAGTTTAACATAACATATGTTAATTAGCATTTTCATATAATTAAGTTTGGAAACTTTATCAGATTGAAGTTTTCATTGTATCAATAGTAATGCCCATGCGCATATCGTGTATCGTGCGGCTATGCAGGTCACCAGAAGACGGTGCTGGTCTATATATATACATTGTAGTAAGCTTCTGATCATGACTTGTGGGCAATGCACAGAGTGGGCCCTTCTCTTATATTGTGAATGATGATCGCAGATGTTGGTTTCCAATACTGGTCCCCCCGTGTAACTCTTGTGACATGACATGTTTAATTTTGAATTAATGTATCTTCAAACTAAGATATTCGTTGGAAACTGATCAAGACCAAATTGGTTCCCCTACATCAAAAGGGACGGTAGAAAGAAAGAACCAGTGCAAACTTCGATTGACTCATATACTTGTTGAAACGACGTCAAACTTTCCTATACACTCATACAATGGTGACAGCTGTATTGATCTGAAGTACTGATTTATCGCCTCACGTTATCTTTTAAGAACATAAATTTTATAATAAGATCGAGCGATCAGCACTTCCTTTGACGACGGACGAAGGCTTTAAAAATAAATATTTACTTCTTGTCTGCGAACGAACGGTTTGGTTCTCAGTGTTTATGTGGACATAAAATACACAGCACAACCAGATTATTACATGGTCGTTTATGCACTTTTTGTAGCCATTACTCAACTTTCTGACATCAGTGGCATGTCATTACGGTGACCGTGAGTAGTACGAGACGCCCCATAGGATCTCTGTAATCAGTTGAGATGTCTGTATGTCATTACGGTGACCGTGAGTAGTACGAGACGCCCCATAGGATCTCTGTAATCAGTTGAGATGTCTGTATGTCATTACGGTGGCCTTGAGTAGTACGAGACGCCCCATAGGATCTCTGTAATCAGTTGAGATGTCTGTATGTCATTACGGAGGCCTTGAGTAGGACGAGACGCCCCATAGGATCTCTGTAATCAGTTGAGATGTCTGTATGTCATTACGATGGCCTTGAATAGGACGAGACGCCCCGTAGGATCTCTGTCATAAGTTGAGATGTCTGTATGTCATTACGGTGGCCTTGAGTAGTACGAGACACCCCGTAGGATCTCTGTAATCAGTTGAGATGTCTGTATGTCATTACGGAGGCCTTGAGTAGGACGAGACGCCCCATAGGATCTCTGTAATCAGTTGAGATGTCTGTATGTCATTACGATGGCCTTGAATAGGACGAGACGCCCCGTAGGATCTCTGTCATAAGTTGAGATATCTGTATGCTATTGCGGTGGTCTTGGGTTGTACGAGAGGCCCCGTAGGATCTCTGTAATCAGTTGAGATGTCTGTATGCCATTACGGTGGCCGTGAGTAGTACGAGACTCCCCGTAGGATCTCTGTAATCAGTTGAGATGTCTGTATGTCATTACGGTGGCCGTGAGTAGTACGAGACTCCCCATAGGATCTCTGTAATCAGTTGAGATGTCTGTATGCCATTACGGTGGCCTTGAGTAGTACGAGACGCCCCATAGGATCTCTGTAATCAGTTGAGATGTCTGTACGTTCCTTGTTTCATTAACTTTGATCGTCACGTGGCAATTGATATAGACTAGATGGTCGATACCACAGGCCTTTACATGTATTTCTACATAGCAGTGTCACTGCTGTAAAGTTCACTGTTGGCATGATTGGTAACTCCGGAATCGAAGTAATTTCAATATTAAATGATACCACGTGCATAATAGCATTCAAACATGTAGGGCGCCATGTTCTTGGCTCCTTGCTATTGGTCATGTGATCCTGTACATATGAGCTATAAATAGCATGCATCAAATCATTACAACTACAGCCATTGCTCAAACTGTGCACGACCCTGCCGCCTGTTGCTTCAATGAGGAATCTATCGGCAGTTCCTGTCAAAAGGCGGAAACGACGGACCACGATATACAATGAAGACCATGGCTCACCAGAATGTCTGAAGCCAACTGCGTTCATTCTACCAGCTATAATGTCAACGCGTGTACACTTGTCTGAGCTCACAGCAAACTCAGTGAATGAATTAAGACAGTGTCACCTCTCTATTATATTTCCATGGGAGGAAAACATGAACGTGTCATTAAAATATAATGTATAGTTTGGATTTCGCATATACAAGTTGAGTGTATAAGTTCATTCAGGATGACCTCTGAAGAGGCAGATACCATTCTGTTAATGTTCCAGATTACACAGAACCAACTAAAACCAGAGTGAGGACCAACACCATTGGAATGTAAACGCCTCGTCTAATTGGCCTCTGTACCATGCAATGTAGGGAGAGGAGATGAGGTGCAATTTCCGCATTTGTGACGACCCTTTCTCGTGTTTATGATAACAGGAAAGAATACCATCGTAAATTGCTATTGACACCTGTGCCGGACCATTGTGAATGCGCACTTATTGTTGTGAACAAATTGCAGTTGCAGTTTCCCAACTTTCTGCCCAGCAGGAACCTCGCTCTCATGTGTTATAATCCTTCACCACATGCTCCCATGACTTCTGACATCAGAAATCGCCTCTGATTGTTCCATAGATGATGCTGTGTTTTGAAATCCGGCTCGGAGCTGCAACGTGATCAGTGTGATAGGCAATCACCATGGATAGGCCATAACCAGTGGAGAATATAAAGCCCTTTCATGAGCGTAGGGACCTATTGTGAGAGAGGGTCGGTGAAATCCAGAGTATGTCCATATTTCGGTATAAGGTGCTTGCCGGCTGTACTTGGAGTAGGTTCCTTGGATGGTTAATGTGTCTTGTGCCCCAATGTTGATCTCAACAACCAGTCTGTAATGTGAAGGAGGATGCACGATTAATGAAGTTACTGAATTGAATGTATTCATATGTAGGAGGACACGCTCGGGAAAGACGCTGAAATCTAAATGTAAGTAAATCTTGACATTGCTTTAGAGCTTGGGTTGAACTCTTTTAATTTGGTATACACTTTTATACGGATGTTGAAAAAGACTGTTGAATGTGCATGTGCACAGTGCACACATTGGTTTGATATATTCAGTGTAAATACCTATGTATTAACCATTCTACGATGCGTACATCGTATTTCGAAACATAGGCAATGCAGCTAAGGATTATCCAACTGCTAAACATGATAACTTACTTTTGCGCTGTAATGTACTAGAGACAGATTATGAAATATATGTTTCTCCAGAGGTTATTAGGACGAGAAACAAACTGATACACATCACAAAATGTAAATGTACAAACATAGTGGGTTTGGAATGACTTCACTAAAATATGTTAGGACTGTCAATGAGACCGAACCTCGTCTACATCGACTGATCAATTACAATCATTGCATATATGAAACAAAGAGATGTTGCGGACTTTCATTGACATTTTGTCCAAATGGGCTCCGTGCCCCTGTCTCTGATACTACAGCTGACGTGAGGTATCAGACTGGGATGCATGAAGTATATGGAGTGAAACGGCGATAGTTTGCTGATGTAGATGTATTATCACCACTGAATCTTTACTTCGCACGTTCCATCAAACAAAAGACCACCCTCTGTAGAGACAGTCAAACTGAAGAAAATGATAAGACAGATCACACACAGGAGAACAAGTAGTTGTCGGTAGCAGGAACTGTTATTTCGTTCAAACAGCTGTTGTTTTACGACCGACGCCGTGGTCTAGTGGTCGAATGACGGCCGCGTCGTACCAAAAGAAGTTAAAATATGGTACTTGTTCTTACGCTGCCTGGCGCTCGGCATCCAGGGGCTAAAGCAAGGACTGGTCGGCTCAGAATCAGAATACTGTGTCTGAGTGGGGTATTCATGTTAAACTGCGACATGGTATCTCAGTGGGCTCGCATTATTAAACACGGCAGTCCGGACTAGTACAAGCAGCTACATGTGTAGTGCCTTGTGCTTTCACACGACCTGCCAAAGGCCCAGGTTCGATCCCCACAATGTACAACATTTACAATATATACAATCTGTGAAGCCTATTTACGCTGGTTCGAGACCCACAATATACAATATATACAATGTATACAATGTGTGAAGCCCATTCCCGCTGGTTCGATCCCCACAATGTACAAAATATACAATGTATACAATATGTGAAGCCTATTCCCGCTGGTTCCATCCCTACAATGTACAATATATACAATGTATACAATGTGTGAAGCCCAGCCCCGCTGGTTCGATCCCCACAAATGTACAATATATACAATGTATACAATGTGTGAAACCTATTCCCGCTGGTTCGATCCCCACAATGTACAATATATACAATGTATACAATGTGTGAAGCCTATTCCCGCTGGTTCGATCCCCACAATGTACAACATATACAATGTATACAATGTGTGAAGCCCATTCCCGCTGGTTCGATCCCCACAATGTACAATATATACAATGTATACAATGTGTGAAGCCTATTCCCGCTGGTTCGATCCCCACAATGTACAATATATACAATGTATACAATGTGTGAAGCCCATTCCCGCTGGTTCGATCCCCACAAAGTACAATATATACAATGTGTGAAGCCTATTCCCGCTTGTTCGATCCCCACAATGTTCAATATATACAATGTATACAATGTGTGAAGGCTATTCCCGCTGGTTTGATCCCCACAATGTACAATATATACAATGTATACAATGTGTGAAGCCTATTCCCGCTGGTTCGATCCTCACAATGTTCAATATATACAATGTATACAATGTGTGAAGCCCATTCCCGCTGGTTCAATCCCCACAATGTACAATATATACAATGTATACAATGTGTGAAGCCTATTCCCGCTGGTTCGATCCTCACAATGTTCAATATATACAATGTGTGAAGTCTATTCCCGCTGGTTCGATCCCCATAATATACAATATATACAATGTATACAATGTGTGAAGCCCATTCCCGCTGGTTCGATCCCCACAATGTACAATATATTCAATGTATACATTGTGTGAAGTCTATTCCCGCTGGTTCGATCCCCACAATGTACAATATATACAATGTATACAATGTGTGAAGCCCATTCCCGCTGGTTCGATCCCCACAATGTACAATATATTCAATGTATACATTGTGTGAAGTCTATTCCCGCTGGTTCGATCCCCACAATGTACAATATATACAATGTATACAATGTGTGAAGCCCATTCCCGCTGGTTCGATCCCCACAATGTACAATATATTCAATGTATACATTGTGTGAAGTCTATTCCCGCTGGTTCGATCCCCACAATGTACAATATATACAATGTATACATTGTGTGAAGCCCATTCCCGCTGGTTCGATCCCCACAATGTACAATATATACAATAGGTGAAGCCTATTCCCGCTGGTTCGATCCCCACAATGTTCAATATATACAATATATACAATGTGTGAAGCCTATTCCCGCTGGTTCGATCCCCACAATGTTCAATATATACAATATATACAATGTGTGAAGCCTATTCCCGCTGGTTCGATCCCCACAATGTTCAATATATACAATATATACAATGTGTGAAGCCTATTCCCCCTGTCCCCGTCGTCACTTGTCATAAAACCTTACTAATACATTCACTGTGATTTACACATTCTTACTCACAAGTGTGAAATGTAATTTCATGTGGATTTCTCCGTATGCACTGACTGTTGTCATCATTGGAACATCCCTGAAACTAGGGTGTAAATACACCCACCATGTGAAGGTACACACACACCATGTACTCTCGATAACATTGTCAGTATTCCCAACTGCACGCGGCTATAATGTCACAGTGTATCTGTTCCTGTGGTGAAATTATTCCTTTGTACTTTTTTTTATCTGTGGGGAAGAATTCCCATTGAACGGTTCTTACAAGGAACATATTTCCGAAATGTATCTACACTGCCAATATTTGTTCGGGATGAAAATAGACATTGTCAGTGCTTGAGAATGAGAAGTCTACATTATCCACCGAAACAGTTTCCATTAGGAGTAAAAGGCAGAATGTGAAAATTATGTGAATGGACAACTGAAAATCAGTGATGACACCAGGTGTTCAGAGAGAACTGCTCATAGTTGACAATGGCACGTATCGGCATGGTAAAGGAGCAGCTGCGTGTATAGATTGAGATGCATATATACTTTCACAACTTACTGACCAGATACATTAATGTATTCCTGGTGCATATATCGTCAGATCGAGAGTGAATTTATATACAGTATCCAACGTGTGTGTAACGGCATGTAAAGTGAGTGAGTGAGTGAGTGAGTGAGTGAGTATAGTTTTACGCCTCTTTTAGCAATATTCAAGCAATATCACGGCGGGGAACTCCAGAAATGGGCTTCACACATGGTACCCATGTCGGGAATAGAACCCGGGTCTTAGGCGTGACGAGCGGACGCTTTAACCACTGGGCTACCCGACCGCCCACGGCATGTAAACATTCTATGAGAAAAGTGGTTTTATATCAATGTTAATCTTGACTTAGTGATTTGAAAAAGTCAAGTTAGTGTCAAACATGTATTATGTTTAAAGCACTGCATCTTGAGCTTGACGTTTACCACGCTATGATATTACAGTTAAAAGCGGCGTTAAACCCAACTGACTGACTCACTCACTTGACGTTTACTCTTGTTTAGCTCATGTGAATAACATATTTCATAAATGGGTATCACGTTAAATACATGTCACTTATTTCAGATCGCTCACATCATGTCGAAGATGGAGCAGAGACGGTTGTTACTGGAGGCGAAGGTGGCGTGTTACTGGAAGATGGTGGAACAGGAGAACAGGTCGACACAAGGTTGGTTTTCTCTGATGGTTTCACAAGTACGTGCACGCGTTAAACTAAATATATAACGTCAAGGTCAGAGAATAATCAGTCTGGATTATCCGCCGAAACAGATTCCATTGGGCGTAAAAGGAAAGACAGCGGTGAAAGTTGTATGAATGAATGTGTGATGACACCAGGTGTCCTCGGAAAAGGTAAGCATCTACTGTCCTGCCTGTTTCTGTGAGTGAGTGAGTGAGTGAATGAGTATGGTTTAACGCCGCTTTTAGCAATATTCCAGCAATATCACGGCGGGGGACACCAGAAATGGGCTTCACACATTGTACCCATGTAGGGAATCGAACCCGGGTCTTCAGCGTGATGAGCGAACGCTTTAACCACTAGGCTACCCGACTGCCCCTTGTGCCTAAGTGTACGCCAGGAATATCAAGAGTGAGTGAGTGAATATGGTTTTACGCCGTTTTTAGCAATATTCCAGCAATATCATGGCGGGGGACACCAGAAATGGGCTTCACACATTGTACCCATGTCGGGAATCGAACCCGGGTCTTCGGCGTGACGAGCCAACGCTTTAACCACTAGGCTACCCGACCGCCCCTAGGAATATCAAGATATCAATTAATGACTTACTATGTATTTTCTAAGACTGCTTTGACGACAATCCAAGGTATTAAGAACACCAGAGGTAGAACTGAAATGAGAAATGGACTGTTAATCCTTCTGTGGTGAAAGTGAGGTATTGGACATGTCATGTGATCGTATTTATACTGTTCAGATGAACAACGCTAAATACTTACTAGTTTATGTAAGAGAAGGTCCATGCAATATGACCTTATAATGACCCTTTATATGACCGCATTGTTTCCCCTCTGCTTGTACTAATCCGGACTGATGCCGATTTTATAGTGCTAGCCCACTGAGAAACCATGCCGCAGTTGAACATGAATAGTGAGTGAGTGATTTGGGTTTAACGCCGCTTTTGACAGTATTCCAGTTATATCACGTCTTGTCAGCTTAATGTGGGAGGAAAGCCTAAAGTGATGCAGGTCTCAGACGTTTACCATGAACACGGGTATGGTGCTTACAAACCTAGAAACATAATCGGGGCGAACCGGGATTCGAATCCACAATCATAGATTTCTGACGTGCCCAAGGGACGCAACTCTGCACAGTGAATCGCGGCGCCTTAGACGACTGGGCTACCCGTGCCCCCTGAACATGACTACCCCACTCCGACACACACAGTACATTTAGTGGAAGTTGCACATACCCCAGCCTAGTACTATATAGAATGACACGCCGTTCCGCTCTGTTGACAGCGTCCTGTATATCAGCATGTGCAGATACAAGCCTTCTATGAAGATCCACATGATGCTGGCGGTGATGGTGTAGTTGAAGAGGCAGAACAGCAGCTTAGACTGCCAGTGCTGTGGGACAGAAACACTGAACTTGAAACTCCACAGTCCCGGTATCCAGTACAGGAAACTGAATATTGGTCTTAGACGTGCCGAATGAACGTTGTGTCCAACAGGCGTTTCAAACAACTTAGTATCCATTTGATTGTTGAAAAGATAAATTAATGTATTTCCTATACCTTGAACACGCGTACATGTAGTCGAATATGTTTAACCTGACGTCAGTTGTTAACGTCTTGAACCTTTTCGGTGTGATATTTATTTCGACAATATTGTATTTAAAATTCTTAAAATGGATAT
This sequence comes from Haliotis rufescens, assembly GCF_023055435.1. Lineage (NCBI taxonomy): Eukaryota > Metazoa > Mollusca > Gastropoda > Lepetellida > Haliotidae > Haliotis > Haliotis rufescens. The sequence goes on from NW_025963852.1 coordinate 182,587, forward strand.
TAACAAAAACTGAAAATCTGAAATTTTGAGAACAAAAAGAGACACGAGTGTGTAATTTTGCTAGGAATCCTGCATTTTCTGTCCCCGATATGCGCGAAATTCTGTGAATTAGTCATCATGTAAATTTCATAATATTTCGAAACATATGTTTCTATTTCAGATGACGATTTTTGTATCCACGTTGGAAGTAACGAAAGAGCAATCGAAATTACTGTATTAATACTTTAAACAGACACAGTGTTGTATAATAGATAACGGCAACATTTCACGTCCAATGACCAAAAATAGTTCCACATACAGCCAATACCAATATTCTCATATTTCATGTTAGTGTAGGAATACATTAACGTTAACTTCATATTGGAACGTAATTCCAACTTGTCATATGTCACTTGAGGCAATATGGTTTAACAGTATCTAGGAAATGCCTACGAGAATCGCCATGTTGTTTCGACTTGGAACCCTTTTTGCCAATCAAATGTAAAGTTTCCACAGCATGTCGAGATTGGCCATTAGATGAGAGGAGCAATGTCAAACTGTTCTTCAGGCCTACCAAAGAAACCAGAGAGCCACATAAATAACTACGAACAAGACACAATCCCCACAAAGTTTGGCTCGTAATGATTAAAACCCTGCCACATTTTCAATAAATCTCGAAGACCGGTTTGCACTGAGAATGTGTCAAGTTTTAATCATCACGACACAAACTTTATGGGGATTGTGCCTTGTTTGTAATTTGTGTGGCTGTTTCTATTTAAAGTGTGTTCCAAAGATGGTTGCTCTCTGCTGATTTCCTCTGCACTTGATGTTAGACGTTTGCTGTTGAGATGAAACATTTGCCAGTCTCGTGCTGACAGATACGGATCATAATCAGGTGAATAAATGGATGAGAACCTCAGACGAGCGCATCTTAACAGCTGACATAAGGGACGCAACTCTGTAGGTTAGTTACAGCGCTTTGGGCCACTGTGAAAATGTGAAATACTGTCAAATACACGAGTAACACAGAAAGAGAAGGGGTGGCTTTTCTGGAGGGGCAACAACTCACTGGGCCGTCCAGGAACTCGTACGTCCCATCTGACTTCAGCCTGACATCCATGTCCAGACCAACCCCTTTAAACAACAGATCCTTGAGGAAGGAGACGGACGCCCTCAGGATGAAGGCGATGAAGAGGTTGATGTGAAGAATGTTGCTTTTACTTTTCAGTCTCCTGAGAATATCAGAACAATATATATAAGGACAGTAAATAAGGACGCCACTGGAATCTTGCCTGTAATATTACTAGCACATTAGTGATATGCAAATGCATTTTGATGAAAACTTAATAACTTAGTTTAATATGATTTAAAGGACAGGGAAATGATGATATAATATCCCTTATACTTGGAGCAATACATTCACACCTTGTTAAAGGATAACGTTTTGAGTTAAACAGACTATATGAATGACAAATAATGACTTATGTTTTGTTAGAAAATAATATTTATATTATATGGATGTAAATTTGAAGGCAACAACCTGCAGCAGAGCATGATGATGACGGCGACAACGAGAGCTGATAGAGATACGCTGTACCCCACCGTGTACAGCAACCGCAGCTTGTTGGCGATGTCCTGAAACATGACAGATCTTGAACTAGGGGAATCACACACACCGGTGAAACATGACAGGTTTTGAACTAGCGGAATCATACACACCGGTGAACCATGACAGGTCTTAAACTAAGGGGAATCACACACACCGGTGAACCATGACAGGTCTTGAACTAGCGGAATCACACACACCGGTGAAACATGACAGGTTTTGAACTAAGGGAATCACACACACCGGTGAAACATGACAGGTCTTGAACTAGCGGAATCACACACACCGGTGAAACATGACAGGTTTTGAACTAAGGGAATCACACACACCGGTGAACCATGACAGGTCTTGAACTAGCGGAATCACACACACCGGTGAAACATGACAGGTCTTAAACTAAGGGGAATCACACACACCGGTGAACCATGACAGGTCTTGAACTAGCGGAATCACACACACCGGTGAAACATGACAGGTTTTGAACTAAGGGAATCATACACACCGGTGAACCATGACAGGTCTTGAACTAGCGGAATCACACACACCGGTGAAACATGACAGGTCTTGAACTAGCGGAATCACACACACCGGTGAAACATGACAGGTCTTAAACTAAGGGGAATCACACACACCGGTGAACCATGACAGGTCTTGAACTAGCGGAATCACACACACCGGTGAAACATGACAGGTCTTAAACTAAGGGGAATCACACACACCGGTGAACCATGACAGGTCTTGAACTAGCGGAATCACACACACCGGTGAACCATGACAGGTCTTGAACTAGGGGAATCACACACACCGGTGAACCATGACAGGTTTTGAACTAAGGGAATCACACACACCGGTGAACCATGACAGGTCTTAAACTAGGGGGATCACACACACCGGTGAAACATGACAGGTCTTGAACTAGGGGAATCACACACACCGGTGAACCATGACAGGTCTTGAACTAGGGGAATCACACACACCGGTGAACCATGACAGGTTTTGAACTAAGGGAATCACACACACCGGTGAACCATGACAGGTCTTAAACTAGGGGGATCACACACACCGGTGAAACATGACAGGTCTTGAACTAGGGGAATCACACACACCGGTGAACCATGACAGGTTTTGAACTAGGGGAATCACACACACCGGTGAAACATGACAGGTCTTGAACTAGGGGAATCACACACACCGGTGAAACATGACAGGTTTTGAACTAGCGGAATCACACACACCGGTGAACCATGACAGGTCTTGAACTAGGGGAATCACACACACCGGTGAACCATGACAGGTTTTGAACTAGGGGGATCACACACACCGGTGAACCATGACAGGTCTTGAACTAGGGGAATCACACACACCGGTGAACCATGACAGGTCTTGAACTAGGGGAATCACACACACCGGTGAACCATGACAGGTTTTGAACTAAGGGAATCACACACACCGGTGAACCATGACAGGTCTTAAACTAGGGGGATCACACACACCGGTGAAACATGACAGGTCTTGAACTAGGGGAATCACACACACCGGTGAACCATGACAGGTTTTGAACTAGGGGAATCACACACACCGTTGAACCATGACAGGTTTTGAACGAGGGGATCACACATACCGGTGAAACATGACAGGTTTTGAACTAGGGGAATCATACACACCGGTGAACCATGACAGGTTTTGAACGAGGGGATCACACATACCGGTGAAACATGACAGGTTTTGAACTAGGGGAATCATACACACCGGTGAACCATGACAGGTTTTGAACGAGGGGAATCACACACACCGGTGAACCATGACAGGTTTTGAACTAGGGGGATCACACACACCGGTGAACCATGACAGGTTTTAATCAAAGACACAGTATATATTTTGACTGTGATTTAGCAGGAAGAGAAACATGTATTACTCTTAAGTATCACTGCATGTAGGAAGAAAAGGTGTAGAAATCAGCTAGAAATGCGCAACAGTGTATATAATAAATGCTCCTTTTCCTAACGAGCAATGTGCTCTGACAGCCTGCCGGTTATCAACTTTATGTGGTTAAGATCGAGGGGCAGGTAACTCTATGTTTGTTTGGAAACGTACACACGTACGGCATGATATCGGAGGTCAATGGCGGGCTTCTCACAGGCGCTGAAGTTGGTCCACGTGTAGTTGTTCGCAGGGTTGACCAACCACGACCCGTTTTCATCACAGTATCGTCTAGCAAACTCTGAAATGATAACAAGAAGTCTACATTATGGGCTTAGACCTATATAGTTGTCCTTGTGTGATTTGAGCCACACACAGACATATTCTAACTGTATGACGTCGGCCTGACAACAATCGAGTAAATCCAGTGAGTGATATTATGACCATAGATCAATGACGCGGCTACCCAGACCATGAAGTCATCTCTAACGATCAGATAGGCTGCTAGAGGCCATTCTGACCAGGAATCCCGACGTGTTCCAAAGTTTGTCGCCTCTTCCTACCAGCAATAGGTTGCACAGGACATATTCTAGGTTTGTCGCCTCTTCCTACTAGCAATAGGTTGCACGCGACACATTCTAGGTTTGTCGCCTCTTCCTACCAGCAATAGGTTGCACAGGACACATTCTAGGTTTGTCGCCTCTTCCTACCAGCAATAGGTTGAACAGGACACATTCTAGGTTTGTCACCTCTTCCTACTAGCAATAGGCTGCACGCGACACATTCTAGGTTTGTCGCCTCTTCCTACCAGCAATAGGTTGCACGGGACACATTCTAGGTTTATCGCCTCTTCCTACCAGCAATAGGTTGCACGCGACACATTCTAGGTTTGTCGCCTCTTCCTACTAGCAATAGGTTGCACGCGACACATTCTAGGTTTGTCGCCTCTTCCTACCAGCAATAGGTTGCACGCGACACATTCTAGGTTTGTCGCCTATTCCTACTAGCAATAGGTTGCACGCGACACATTCTAGGTTTGTCGCCTCTTCCTACCAGCAATAGGTTGCACGGGACACATTCTAGGTTTGTCGCCTCTTCCTACCAGCAAAAGGCTGCACAGGACACATTCTAGGTTTGTCGCCTCTTCCTAATAGCAATAGGTTGCACGCGACACATTCTAGGTTTGTCGCCTCTTCCTACCAGCAATAGGCTGCACAGGACACATTCTAGGTTTGTCGCCTCTTCCTACCAGCAATAGGTTGCACGCGACACATTCTAGGTTTGTCGCCTCTTCCTACTAGCAATAGGTTGCACAGGACACATTCCAGGTTTGTCGCCTCTTCCTAATAGCAATAGGTTGCACAGGATACATTCTAGGTTTGTCGCCTCTTCCTACTAGCAATAGGCTGCACGGGATACATTCTAGGTTTGTCGCCTCTTCCTACCAGCAATAGGCTGCACAGGACACATTCTAGGTTTGTCGCCTCTTCCTACCAGCAATAGGCTGCACAGGACACATTCTAGGTTTGTCGCCTCTTCCTACCAGCAAAAGGTTGCACGGGACACATTCTAGGTTTGTCGCCTCTTCCTACCAGCAATAGGTTGCACAGGACACATTCTAGGTTTGTCGCCTCTTCCTACTAGCAATAGGCTGCACAGGACACATTCTAGGTTTGTCGCCTCTTCCTACTAGCAATAGGCTGCACAGGACACATTCTAGGTTTGTCGCCTCTTCCTACTAGCAATAGGCTGCACAGGACACATTCTAGGTTTGTCGCCTCTTCCTACTAGCAATAGGCTGCACGGGACACATTCTAGGTAATTTTCACCGCTTTTTTGCCTTTTGCGCTGAATGGAATCTGTTGCGGCGGATAATCGATATTCTCTGGCGTTGACATTTTATATTAATGAAATATTACATTCCAAATGATAACGAAGTGAAACACAACATAGAAAGGGTTTGTCTCTTTTATATTCTTCTTCTTCTTCTTCTTCTTTTTCTTCTTCTTATTATTATAAAACTGTTTCAAGCCAACTTCAGCAGCTTGATTTCATATGTTTGCCAAACGTTTTCACAATTAACTACCCGTTGATATCGTTCTACTTAAGTTTTTAAACAATTACAGAGGCAAGAAGCATGGTGATGTCTCTCAGGAAGATGAACATGTGAAATTGTTTTTGCAAAATGTGGCGTAAAACCATACTCACTCACTCACTCTCAAAGCATTTATACTTCTGTTATAGGTGTATTTAAAGTTGGGGGGTGAGCCCCTCCCTAATATTGAGAGAGCTGGGCTTATGCATCTAAGGGGCCACATGCCCATTATAACTTATATTCTCAGTGTATGTTAATGCAAGATGTTTTGATCAGTGATTTGATCTGTTAACATGAATCCAATCCGTTTATAGAAATTAGAAAACGTGAACAATATTCTAGCATTTCTGTAAGCTCCATCCTTACCTAGTCCTTGCTTTCCTCAACCTACAACCACGTAGCAGTGTATGGAGCTACATGTACCATGTCATGATAACTAATTTGTTAGGATGGCGTTTAGTTGAAATAAGAGCTTCTCATGACGAATGTCCGGATTTGGGTACAATGTGTGAAGACCATTTCTGGCGTGTCCCACCGTGATATTGCTGGAATATTGATAAAAGCTGCACAAAACCGATCTCACTCGCTGGCCCACTGACTCTGCAACTTATAATGGGGTCATCGACACCTCAACTGAACACACTTCTCTTAACATAGATATACGCTGTGATAATGAACACACTTCTCTTAACATAGATAAACGCTGTGATAATCACGATGTTCCAACACGTCTGAGAGTCAGCTTAAAGCAGCATTGGATGTCACAGTGAAAAATGTATGTGGCAGATATTTCATGATTACGATACGAAAATGACTTTCACTTAGCCTCACAATACCAAGACACTCCATTGGAACAGATATTTATTCTTCATTGTCGGAGTTTGATCTATTGACTGAAGAGCTCTACTTCCGCTAATCATCTGGTTGATCTATCACAGATTGGCGTGAGGGATTGCCTCAGAGGTTCTACTTGCTATCACAGACAGCTGTTCAGTTTCTGCCTTATCTCTGCGATACCGTCCATTTACCGATGTGAAATTTTATAGGTTATCTACGATATGCTCCTCTTTCAAGTCACAGGCCTTTTTTAACTTAACCCACATGGCTTTATAATAAAAAATCTTCACAATGAAGAATGAAGGACTATCGAGGGCGTACCATGGCTAAGTTCAGTAACTTAATTAAAGTGTTGAAAAGATTTATGAGCATGATGAATTATGCTAGTCCAAAACATTGTCTCATTAAAACTTTATAAACCTCAAAAAAACGTTTCATAAAGAAATCGGTAGTGTACGAGCTCTACACCAGGCGCCGCCGATTACGGCAAAGATAATGTTGTATTCCCCATTGTACCAAACAGTAGACGCCGTAATATCATCATCCGATACTCCCGTTGCTAAAGTGCCATCTCTGTGGGAAACGGTATATGGATTTTGATTTTAACTATAGCAATCTCTGTAGTAGATACGCAAGACACGACGGTAGATATAGTGGTAATTGTCGATACGGAAGGCAAGGTCACGATATATCTTCAATGTTGTGTGATGGTAGGAAGGGAACTACAGAACATAAATACACATTTAACGTTAACAATCACTGTTGAATGAAGTATGTACATGACATCAGTAAGTCGAGAGACTTGACTCGTTTATATATTGCTGAGTCAGCATGTGTAACAGCATGTGATCACACACGATAAACTGCGTGATTGTAATTGATACACACGAACACGTATATATACATGAAGGTACCAACTGCAATAGGACTTTGATAATTTAGTATATATCTATTGGTTGTCTCATGCTGAATCGTTATCTCATACTGAAGCAAATTTCTAATCTTCCATACGTCCTCGTTTAGACAGTGTATATATATCTTTATTGTGATAAGTTTCATAGAATGGATCATTATAATTATTATAAGAAGTGGATAATGGGGCAAGCTGTTTCCTCTGTGGCGATGAATGGGTAGTGTTTGCTCATGAATAGTTCCACCCCAAGTATCAACGTATCATTAAAAGTCAGGCATGTTCCAGCTAGGAACACCCTATGGACACTTTACGAAGCATAAATGCAAACTGCAAATCAAAATGGCAGATTTTACAGAATCGTGATCCGTATACATATCACCGCAGGGTATTTTGGTGAGATATCAAAACACGTTTTAAGTCTCATAACTCCCAAACGTGTCGTTTGTCTGAGCACATAGAGCCAGGCACCGAGTTAAATATAAAACATGCATTGAAAATATCTAGTTTAACGTCCGTCAGGAAAAACTCCACAAAACAAAATCTTGCCCAAAGTGTAACCGGATAGGTCGGGTTCTTCAATGTGCAGTATGCCGCTGTGTGTAATAAACAAAGGATATAAAGCCATGCTTTAGACATCTTAAAATCATCAACTTCTTCAAGAAAGGATAGGTCGGATCACATGTAACAACAACTTTCCAAATGAAACATGCAGATGGCATAACATCCAAAAGACGAAACAACTTGCCATTTATGTAACTCCCCTGTAACAGCCATAACATTCCAAAAGACGAAACAACTTGCCATTTATGTAACTCCCCTGTAACAGCCGACGAATTTCACTATCTGTTTGACATCCTTAAGAAAACTCTATATCCCCAACAATGATCATACATTTCCTAAATTTTTATATACTAGAAGCATGACAAAAAGTAAATATCTATCGCAACTATTGCTTCTACTACTACTACTATTACTACTTCTGCTACTACTACTACTGCTACTACTACTACTTCTACTACTGTTACTGTTGCTGCTGCTGCTAGTACTGCTAACACTCCTACTAAAATATGGTAACTGATTCATGTCGTCGGTGCTGTGATGGGGTACAACAACGCAGTCCTTTCACAGGCACCTTTTCAATATATTTTGGTGTTTATTGATAAACGCGTTTATGTTATTAAAATAACATTGACATAAGAAATCTCATACAATTCCTTTAATAACATATATATATATATTTTGAAAATCACAAAATCTTTTCCATGATATTTACAAAATCGTTGCTAAATCAGAGTCCATTGTTCGATTCTGACTATATCATAAGCATGCATGTATGAATCACTATCAAATTGTGATGATACCATGTGTTTGCGTAAGGTGAGTGTATCCTGCCCCACCGGAGGCTCCAGTTACAAAAACATGCAAAGGCAAGTAAATTTTTCATCTGAAAACAAGGATCACGGTGAAAAATTACTTCGTTCGGTATGGGACAACCATTGGTCCACCGTCGGAGTCGGATAGCAATAACCTGTCGCAAGCTTAGCGCGATCGAGGGAACGATGTTCCTGAAGTGTATAGTGCATGTAACAGGAAGCGATTGTTTCAGCATTGGGGTACAACGTGTACTCCTAAATATCTTGTGCTGATCATTTAAGATGAGCGTATCAATTACGATAAATGATATCCACAAATAGCTCAGTGAGTAGCGAGTGAGCGAGTTTGGTTTAACGCCGCTTTTAACAGTATTCCAGTTACATCGCGGCGTGTCAGCTTAATGTGGGAGGAAAGCCCGAAGTGATGCAGGTCTCAGACGTTTACCACTTCGGTGAACCCACGAGCACGGGTATGGTGCTGACAGACCTAGAAACATAATCGGGGCGAACCGAGATTCGAACCCACAATCATAGGTTTCTGGCGTGCCCAAGGGACGCAACTCTGCACAGCGAATCGCGGCGCTTTAGACGACTGGGCCACCCGTGCCCCCAGATCAGTGAGTACGGGAGCTTCTCGAAAGTAAACTGTAGAATAAAAAGGTTAATTCTATACAAAGTAAGACATTACTCTCCGAACCTAAAAAACACCCTCAATATTGGTGTAACTGTTGGCACCCTCAAATAGATGTTTCTTCAGTGAAATCGCACTGACTTATAACGATTGGTGAAACCCATAATCACTAGCATGATGCTGAAAAACAGAGACACATTATCAGGACGAACCTGGAATCGAACCGGCGATCATATTTTTTTTGCACGCCAATGGGACACAACTATACACAGCGACATACAGCACGACTGAGACACCCGAAACCCCTTGATGACAAGAGCTGATACATGTTGTTCAGTGTGATGAGATGCAACCGCCTGGAAAGATTATTCCGGCGGATGGAAAAGTTGCAGACCTGGACCCTCCTCTACCCGCATTACCACTCAGGTTTATATCCCCATTGAGGGTTTGATGTTTTAACGCCGCACTCAGCAATACTCCAGCTATATGAAGGCGGTCTGTAAATAATCGAGTCTGGGCCAGATAATCCAGTCATTGACATCATGAACATCGATTCGCGCAACTGGGATAGATGACATGCATCAACCAAGTCAGCGAGCCTGACCACCCGATCCCGTTAGTCGCCTCTTACGACAAGCTAATCGCCTTTTGCGGCAAGCATGGGTTGCTGAAGACCTATTCTTTTGAATGTTTGAAGTGCTTCCTTACTGATATCAAGTCAAGGGTTAGAAGGGACCTAAGAATGCAATTGAATGTACGCTGAAACTATGGCTTGGATGACAGTTGTCTTTCTGAGCGTGATCATCTTTGTTTTTGTTGAAAAAGCGCACGGGTTGTTCATTCACTCCTCAAAGTGGCAGACTTAGATTCTTCCATTAAAATAATTGGACCTGACATAATGTCAGCGATTACCTGTTTCACACAATAGTTATTTCAAACAGTTCTTAATTTCGGCACAATTAGACATGGAGGTGACGTGGTTATTCTATTCTGCCATGACATTTGGTGAATCATGTAATGCCCTACATTACATGATGAAAATGTCCACACATGCCATGGTTCAAAAGACCCTGCGCCGCGATTCGCTGTGCAGAGTTGCGTCCCTTGGGAACGCCAGTAACCTATGATTGTGGGTTCGAATCCCGGTTCGCCCCGATTGTGTTTCTAGGTTTGTCAGCACCATACCCGTGCTCGTGGGTTTCACTGAAGTTGTAAACGTCTGAGACCTGCATCACTTCGGGCTTTCCTCCCACATCAAGCTGACACGCCGTAATATAACTGGAATACTGTTAAAAGCGGCGTTAAACCCAACTCACTCACTCACTCAAAAGACCCTGTGCCAATGACATGGTTTAATTCACAATGGAACAGTTAAAATAACGTTGTTAGGCTGGGACATTGTGTAATGCTCAATGCGTGAATTATATCAGTAATTTATCAGTAAATCGCTCTTGTCATACAGTCTTGTGGATAAATTTTGTCATTTTGAATCAATTTGCAAAGATGAAAATATGCCACAAATGAGGAGGTCTCCTTGATCTCTTTTTTATTTCTAGCTCAGGTTTGCAAATCAGCAGAAGGGAATTGGCCATGTGACAATTATTGAACGAAATCATATCACATAACTGGAGTTTAAATTGCCAAATTCCCATTGTTTGATATTACAAATTCGAGCAGAAAATTTGATTCGTTGGCATAAAGTGAAACTAGGGAAATGCATCAGGCATCATTATGGATACGTCATTCTTGTAAATGACTTCCACACGGGTGGCCCAGTCGTCTAAGGCGCCGCAATTCGCAATTCGCAGAGTTGCGTCCCTTGGGCACGCCAGAAACCTATAAACTTTGGTTCGAATCCCTGTTCGCCCCGAATGTGTTTCTAGGTTTGTCAGCACCATACCCGTGCTAGTGGGTTTCACCGAAGTGGTAAACGTCTAAGACCTGCATCACTTCGGGCTTCCCTCCCACATTGAGCCAACACGCCGTGATATGACTGGAATACTGTTAAAAACTGCGTTAAACTCAACTCACTCACTCACTCTTCCACATAGACTGTATCTGCTAGAAACCATTTTCGAAAGCTTAACTGAGGCCCTTCATGCATTCCCCGACGATTCAAACTGGCATTCTCCTACGTTTGGTGGGCGACAGGACACCTATGAGATACCTACTTATTGGTTGTCTTAAATAGGTATATTCATTATATGAAAAATTACAGTTTCATATGACATTTAAATGAATAAGATAATGTGACACATTAGTAGTGTCCAGTGGATGTGCCAGATGGTACAAGGTTAAAGAGAGTTTGGAATATGTTTTATGCCAAAAATGCAATGGACAAGACAGCTGCGGGATTCAGAATGCCACCACATCTGGCGGATGTTTCGCATTCTCCTAGTCGTACTGGAGATGTTGTCTCTCAATGAGACATATCATTAATATGTACGAACGGGTTATACTCCTGAAGCAGCTGCATGAATTCATTTCAAATGGACATCTTTTAAGAGATGAATCCTGGACCATATAGTCACTCACCACTATATGGTAGAGTGAGTGAGTGAGTGAGTTTGGTTTTACGCCGCTTTTAGCAATATTCCAGCAATATCACGGCGGGGGACACCAGAAATGGGCTTCACACATTGTACCCATGTCGGGATTCGAACCCGGGTCTTCGTCGTGACGAGCGAACACTTTAACCACTAGGCTACCCGACCGCCCACTATATGGTAGAAGTAAGACATGTTTTAATACTATTTTCTAGGAAGGACTTTCTTTATATTCACAGAAATTATTTGAGAGGAGAATTAATACCTGGTGAATGTGAGTTCTCAAAAAACGCCAAGGGTTTGCTTGATTATTTATCTCAGAAAAGGACCAAGATAAATTTGATTTTTCGTCTTTGTACACCACTATCCCACATAACTAACTTGAGGAAGAACTTGATTCCTTGACCCACGGAGAATGTGTTACTAAACGTGATGACCATAGGTATAGTTTCAAATCTTCAAAGGTTCGGGACAATTTGGCAAAGATGAAAGCAAATGCCATCCGAAGTTTAATGAGAAAACAATATGTGAAATGTAGGACTTCCTCACTGATAGAATCTATGTAAAATGTGGGGACATGTAGGCTTCCAGATGGGCACCAATTGTGCCCCCCGCCTTGATAATCTGTTTCTTAAAGCACATGATTCGTAATTACAGCTCGGATTGGCAAAGTCAAAACAAAGAAATTTTGTCAAGACGTTTATCAATGATCTGATATCGTTCAAAACCGATTCCCTTCCACTTCCCATTTACACACCTGAATTTTAAATACAGGAGACTGCTGAGAATGTTTCACATTTAGATCTGTGCATAAAGATTCAGAGAGACGAAAAATATCCACAAGTCTGTATGACAAGAGGAGTAATTCAACTTTCCAATAGTCAACTTTCCTTTTATGTAAAGAAACATTCCAGCAGTTTCAGCCTTTGTTTTCTACATTTCACAACTTTTCAGGTACAACCGCGCGGGCTTTTCCTACGATGATTTTAAAGAGGTCATGCTTAAAAGTTGCTTAAAAATTCCTTGATCATGGCTACAACATTAACCAACAAAATCTTTCAAAACCTTTTAGAACAGTTTCGAATTTGACGCATCAGTGACTAAAATGATTTCGCTATTTTGAATTGCACCATTTGTTTCCGTGATGTGCCAGGTGAAAAACTAACTTGGCCTTGCATGTATTTGTAACGGGTGCCAGCGGTGTGGCAGGATACACTCACCTTTTTGTGAACAGCTGATATAATTACTGTTTGATAGTTATTCAAAGACACATGCTCTTGACATACTAGTAGTCGGAATTGTACACACGACTCGGCTAAGAATATTGAAATGGTTTGTCGCTTTTATTCAGTTAAAACTAGCATTACTTCATTGATGCAATTGTTCATTAAACATGAGTAATTAAATTGAACATTTATTATTGTGCGAAAATTTCCATGAGGGGCGCAGCCTCGAGTGCTTCATTGTCACTGCAGTGTTTTATTGTATGGTAAACAACGACCACAAGTCGTAATACTTATATGAGATATCAACATTATGTAAGGCTCTCTTAGGATGAGACCCGTGAAGATTCCGAGGTAGAATATGTCTTCAGCAACCCATACTTGCCGTAAAAGGCGACTATGCTTGTCATAAAAGGCGACTAACGGGATCGGGTGGTCATGCTCGCTGACTTGGTTGATACATGTCATCGATCCCATTTGCGTGGATCGATGGTCATGCTGTCAATCACTGGATTGTCTTGTCCAGATTCGATTATTTTACAGACCGCCGTCATATAGCTGGAATATTGCTGAGTGCGGCGTTTAACAAGAAACAAACAAACAAACAATAAAACATCATCCCACTGGCTGGACCGGAGCCAGGCTATATGGACAGGGGCAACACTGCCTGGTTGGCCTGTGGTTTCAGTGGAAGGTTGATTATGTTACAGTACGTGGCTCATACACTACATTGTGTTCGTAAGTTACTCTTTACTTATAATTCTTGGAATTGTAGATGCACTGGAAACAAGAAGTGAGGTGCTGAGGTGAAATGGTTTAAAGATTATTGCACTTATATAGCGATGTGTGTGCGCGTGCGTGCGTGCGTTCGTGCGTTCGTGTGTGTGTTTGCTTGTACTAGTTCGAACTAAAATACTGTCGGAATCGCTATAAACAATTGCCTGTTATAAATGGAAACAATTTTTTCACAAAATATTGCTATTGTTATATCGAGTAAAAATTCCAACGAAAACAGCAGGTAGAGATTTCAATGAGGGAAGTCGGAAGTGGACTATAGAAATATGTGACTCCGTGTAAAACATCCACAATACACAAGTCAGAAGGAGACAATTCTAGATGTGCATCTTATAAAATAACAATATTTGTTTTGACAACACTGCTCCCTTGATGTATGTTGCATTATACGTGCATAGCTACAGCCTTGGTACACGACATGGAGTCTGTAGCACATGTATTCAAGTTCTTTACACTTGAGAGAGACATAGGGAGTGACTGGGTCTATTACTGAACTGCCTACGTTCTGGGGCTTGCTTACCAACAAGTCTACCGTGTGCTTGATAAATAAAACACAGAACACAGGGGGGTCGTCTCAAAAACAAAACAGGGACATAAAAGGATATTAGTCAGCTTTGATCCATTTTAAAAGTTTTACAAGCAGTATGACCCCCGTCTTGAAGTAGACTTCGGAAGGAAATTAAAGACACAATTAATGTTTCCCTGACTACATTAATTAATTCACTCCACGAGATGTGATTTCAATACCATGCACGTAGCGATGACCGAGCAGTTTTCAGGGGAGAGTATTACATCATGTCTGTGAGGTCACATAATCTGCGCACCATTCATGACTATCGGCTTCCAGACCATTTACCTTGATGAAACCTGGGTGAATAAAAATCATTCCACTGACTTAATGTGTCTACCGTCAGATGGACGAAGCGCACCCATAGTACCAACAGGTAAAGGTAATCGTGGCATTGTTTTGCTCACCGGAACCCTGATCTGGGGCTTAATGATAGATGGGAGCTAGTTTTCAAGAAAAAATACCTGGTGATTATCATAAGGAAATGAATGGTGATGAGTTTATAGACTGGTTGGAACATCAGCTGATGTCCAATCTAAACAACCCCAGTGTCATTGTCATGGATAACACCAAGTAATATAATGTCCGGGAACCAGATACAGTGAACTACGTTTATAACGAACACGCTTATAACGAACTGACGGAAATAACGAAATGTATTTTGATCCCGTCCTTTTGCTGTATATTTGCTGTATATATGCTTACAATGAACTACGGTTATAACGAACTTAAATTAGTGGTCCATTTGAGTTCGTTATAACCGTAGTTTACTGTACTGCCATGCCAACCATGAGTATTCTGAATTCGGCCTGCAGGAGTATCTAACATCTTGCAATGTCCACTCAGACCATCTGAACCAAAGTTCAACTCAAGGAGAAAATTCATATATTTATTCTGTTAAAAAAACAAATTTTGTTTTAGAAAGAGGCAAAATTAAGAGAAAACATGCATACGGCATCGGTGTCATATTATATTCGTGAGTTAGTGCGTACCTTTCAACTTATGAACATCACTAGTAGTTAGTTAGATAGAAGTTACAGTTTACAATGTATGAAGTAAAATATCTACGGGCATCAAAGTAATCAGCATTACAAATATACAGGACAGATAGGATGTGTTTTGACGAGAAGAATGACTTAATGTTAACATAACCTAGTATCATGTGCGATATTTAGAAACGACATGATGTACAATACATACAAAACCACATAGGGCAATGACTGAGTAAATGCGACAGAAATAATAATACATAGGGCAATGACTGAGTGAGTGCGACAGAAATAATAATACATAGGGCAATGACTGAGTGAGTGCGACAGAAATAATATGACATAGGGCAATGACTGAGTAAATGCGACAGAAATAATAAAACATAGGGCAATGACTGAGTGAGTGCGACAGAAATAATAAAACATAGGGCAATGACTGAGTAAATGCGACAGAAATAATAATACATAGGGCAATGACTGAGTGAGTGCGACAGAAATAATAATACATTGGGCAATAACTGAGTGAGTGCGACAGAAATAATATCACATAGGGCAATAACTGAGTAAATGCGACAGAAATAATATGAGATAGGGCAATGACTGAGTAAATGCGACAGAAATAATATCACATAGGGCAATGACTGAGTAAGTGCGACAGAGATAATATCACATAGGGCAATGACTGAGTGAGTGAGTCTGGCATAACTTCACTAATACCACGGCGGGGGACACCAGAAATGGGTTTCACACATGTTACGTATGTGGGAAATTGAACCCGGTTTTGCGACGAACGATTTACCACCGCCGCGACAATTAGCCTCTCGACCATCTTTTTTTTAAAAGTATATAAAAATAACTGATGTACACTGTCACGATATATGATTACTGACCACACGACATATTTAGCTTCAAAGGTATTTGCCTCAAACAAGTTTAGAAACGTTTCTAAATTCGTTACTTACAATTATGTGTTATGAATCTTATCCCTATACATACAGACCCATATCGATGAATCTGTCTTGTTCGGTAGCCTCATTACTAACCAGCGTTGAGAAAGCTCATATTCTAATTTTTATCCAACAAGTATGTATACAGAACAATGTGATTCTCTTCACACTCAGTTTAAGACACACATGTGTTTTGAACCAGTCTCTCCCTCTGGGCCCAGCTCAAACCATTTCTGAAAACTGTCTTCTTCCCACCACAGTTCAATCCGTCGAGTATCCCAGTAGCCTACAGCAAGAGTCTTGTTAAAAATGACCATTGCTGTTGGGCTGGACCATTCAACAGTATCCATGTATTCGGGATCCTCATCGCTGTCCAGAATCTTTCGCCATATCTCATCTCCAATATTGTAATAGAGAATTCGTGCTGTCTTGTCCAGGGTAAGTGTAGCAGTAATACCCTCATCATTGACTAGTGGGTCTACGAGTACGGCTCCTACCTTCTTACCTGTGTAGTCGATCTGTTCGATCATGCTTCCACCACGGAGAAAAACAAACACACACCTTGAAATGTCGTCAACAGCGATTCCTGATGGCTTTTGTTTTATTTTGTATTCGACCAATCTACTGTTTTTCGCGTGGTTAAGCGGAACCCGCACAACGTAATATTTCTGTCTTCGTGTAACCTTCTCTATGACATAAAGAACATTTTCCCTCGTGTCTATCCCCAACGAAAAGCAGTGCGCACATGCTTTAAACCTTTCTGTCTTCCCGCTGATTAAGTTTATTGTGTTAATGGCACTGCGATCAGTAACGGTTGCCGTGAACAGCAGCATCGTGATAGGGTGATATGCAATACCCAGGATCCCAGGTGGGGATTTCAGCGTCCATCTTGCTTTACTTGCAGTGTCAAAAACTAAGATATCCCCAGACTTGTGTTCACCAACAGCCAGTCTTATTCCCGAGTTGCCCTTGTTTTCATCTGTTGCCGATCTGATGCATGAACACTGGGGTTCATCTTCCTTGTTGTTAAGGTTGCTTATGATTTCTGTAAGCAAAGAGTTTTCTTGTTCGAGTTTATCCATTCTTGTTTTCAAGCCCAGCAACTCGTGTTTCTCTATCAGGAACATGTTCTGCAAGTATTTCATCTGATGTTCGCGGGACCGGGCAGTGTCATCCAGTACTTGTTTCTTGATATCTTGGGTGACCTCAATTCGCCAACCCTCTAACTTGACATTTAAAAGATATGCAATAACAGTGCTGTCCGAACTGGTCACAATGCCGACAGCTATTAAAACAACGCAGAGTCCAATGACAAAAACTCTTGCAGCGTCCATACTGATCACTGAATATTTCACTTTGTGAATACGCGTAGAGGAGGCTCGATATTGTTGTGATGTAGTAGATGTGAAGAGTCTCTACTTCAGTGGCCGGATGCAACGTCTCCTGTTCTACGTATTTACGTCATGTCCGTGTTGGCCGTGCGTTCAAAGGTGGTTTACACGAGAAACGTGTTTACAGAGGCCAGCATGTTTCACTGAGGCTAAGCGTTTGATATCCGAATATGAACTGAATGGCTTACTTGATTTGCTATTTACAAGATGCTGATTAATTCCCTTTGCATATACGATATGATACTGAGGTGTAACAAATGGGGTGCAATCGCAGTGAGACATCAGTTAATTTATGCTATCCTAATGAAGATATGAGTCGGCGAACTAACAGTGAGTAAGTCAGAGGGCAACAAGTCATATCCAGATTAAGACTTAAGTCTAACGGTGAAATGTAAGCATGTCGCATGCTAAGGTAGGAGTCTGAGAGAACACATGTTCATATCTCAACATGAGTCAACGATTCAGTGGTTTGAAGTCAGCAGCTATCATGTCATGCGCAGAGATATGAGTTAACAAGTCAGTGATTAGCATATCATATTAGCCTGTCAACAGTTATGTCATAGCCAAAGATATGTGTCATCGAATCAACAGTTAACATGTCATATCCTAAAATATATTTACCTGTCAACAGTTATGTCATATCCAAAGATATGTGTCATCGAATCAACAGTTAACACGTCATATCCTAAAATATATTAATTGAGTCAACAGTTATGCCATATCCAAAGATATGTGTCATCGAATCAACAGTTAACATGTCATATCCTAAAATATATTAATTAAGTCAACAGTTATGTCATATCCAAAGATATGTGTCATCGAATCAACAGTTATCACGTCATATCCTAAAATATATTAATTAAGTCAACAGTTATGTCATATCCAAAGATATGTGTCATCGAATCAACAGTTATCACGTCATATCCTAAAATATATTAATTAAGTCAACAGTTATGTCATATCCAAAGATATGTGTCATCGAATCAATAGTTAAAAGGTCATATCCTTAAATATGTTGTCGAGGCTTCAGTTAACACGACATACCCCAAGACCTGGAGCATCAACTCCACACAATTACATCTACCTCAGTGACTACACTGTTACAATGCAAAAGCTATATAATATTCGACATTGTTTGCTGTACCCAACTGCGCTCGCTCACCCATGAAATGGTCATGGCGCATGAACATCTTTGTTAAGTCGCCATTACTTCTGAGCAGAGACGGATCCCACAGGGATGGCAGATGGAACGTTTGGTTGGGACTCAGGTCATCCTACAGTCGTCTAACCACGTAAGGAAATCCTGGCCATGTGAACCCCATTGAAGCACTCAGAACACTTCCTCCTTCCCGTGAGCCCACAATGTGGAGAGTGGAGTGGATGACGCGACTTCCCCTCCCCACTTACTTCCGCTTTGCTCGTAGATCTTATCATATACATTAAAGTTGCAACGGCACTTCCGTAAATATGACGAATATAATACATAAACGTTGGAGAATAACCAGTCATATCACGATTATCAGTCGAAACAGATTCCATTGAGCGTAAAAGGCAAAATAGCGGGGAAAAGAATATGACTTGATTACTAAAAATCAGTTTTGACACCAGGTGTTCGCGAAAGAAATCTCTACTACTATAAGCAGAGAATGTTGTACGATTCTGACTATATCATAAGTATGTATTAATGAATGACAATTAATTGATGATACCAGTTGTGTGCGAAAATATACAAAGCGAATTCCGGCGCATAAGCGTCTTGGCAACCCTTCTCACCGTGAGTGTGATCTGTCTGTCCATGCATGTGGTAGATATTTATGACGTATATGACGTACCCAAGAACGCAGAACAGATAATAACCAGACAGATTTAATAGACAGGGAATTGTTACATAACATTTTCTGTATATTCCTGCTTAAACAAAGAGCATCGAATTGTATTTCCGAAGACAGTTTGATAACAAGGAATTCAAAGAAATTATGTTTTTTGATGAATATGTTACACAGTATCCCATTCCTTTTGTTCAAGGAATGAGGTCACGGATTATTGACGCTCTCATAGTGCCAATATTTCTTTATATGACGTGTCAACTACATTCTCAAATTTCACCATGAAGCCAATCACTGGCCAATGACTATTCAATCATGCAGCTGTCTACCAATTACGCAGAGTTCAATCACTTATTCACTTACTCACTCGGGAACGGTTTGATCTTGAAATATTGCTGATTCCATAGTTTTCTGTAACGTGTATATTTTGTCAAAAGGAACTGATGGGCCCATGTGCAGATCACGGCTGTCCCCCTGGAAGTCGATGTAGTGTGCATCGTGTGACACAAGCGGCAATGTGTACGGAGGGTAAGCATAGGTTGCTGGGAAGCTAAATTGTAATAATGCAGTGAATAGTAGTAACAACTGTGTAATGACTGCACTGCGGTGAATTAAAAATTAGAAATGCGGCAAATTGTAAAACCTTAAACCTGCTTTAACTAACACAGTAAAACCTGCATGTACGGGTATGGTTCTGCCAATAATTGATCATATTTCCGTGTCGTACACCCGTCACATTCTTTACAAACTTTAACATTACAATATGAATTGATAGGCAATCAAATATGTTTATATTGTTCTCCCCAGTTGGTGTCTATGTATGTTCTGAAGCAGATTTTCCAATCGCAACCTGCACTTACAAATTATGGGCGTGGTTACGAATACAATTAACTTTCACGAGTCGTTGTGGGTACTGTATGTATAGAACAGACATAATACTGGTGTGTATTTCATTGTGTTCATCTTTAGCATTTTTTTTAGCGAGTTACCTTTTGCGCCGCTTTGAACAATACACAATCTGGGAGGAAGCACCCAAAGTCATACAGACGTTTACCACTTTAGTACATGCGACCCCCACCCAAACAATCCAAGAAAAAACCCATGTATGATCAGCAACTCGTTTTGTGCCCAAGCTACTGCGTTATCATACATTGTTTCTATTAAACAAAATATTTCAAACCGTGTACAAAATTCTACAGAATGCCAGTGACTTATTTTATGCTTTAGTCTCTGTATGCTTCATGCACAAATATTGTTCATTCAAGTCATTTTACTTAATTTATCACGAAAGAAGTGTTAATTTCTATGGCACCACGACCTACTTAGATCAGTTGGTTGAAGATGGTGACCCAACAGTCTTTCTTGTCGACAGCGCTGTCGTAGTTGTTGTCGTTGTAGAGGTTCCGGATGCAGTGTTGCCTGGTCTACTTGTCCAGTTACGATTATCAGTAACATGAGATATAACTTTTGATATGAACAAGTTAAGCGAGATATGACTTTTGATATTTACGAGTGCCGTGGGATATGACTTTGATATTAACCAGTTCCTTGAGGAATGACTTTTGCATCGAGCCGCTCCATTTGATATGACTTTTTGTATCCGTGCACTCTGTGGTATGACTTTGTGTATCTCTCCACTCTGTGAGATATGACTTTGTGTATCTCTCCACTTTGTGAGATATGACTTTGTGTATCGCTCCACTCTGTTAGATATGACTTTGTATATACCTCCACTCTGTGAGATATGACTTTGTGTATCTCTCCAATCTGTGAGATATGATTTTGTATATATCTCAAATCTGTGAGATATGACTTTGTATATATCTCCACTCTGTGAGATATGACTTTGTGTGTCTCTCCACGTTATGAGATGTGACTTTGTGTATCTCTCCACTCTGTGAGATATGACTTTGTGTATCTCTCCACTTTGTGAGATATGACTTTGTGTATCTCTCAACACTGTGAGATAGGACTGTGTGTATCTCCCCACTCTGTGAGATATGACTTTGTGTATCCATGCACTCTTTGAGATATGACTTTGTGTATCCCTCCAATCTGTGAGATATGACTTGTATATATCTCTGTTTTGTGAGATATGACTTTGTGTATCTCTCCACGTTATGAGAAATGACTTTGTGTATCTCTCCACTCTGTGAGAAATGACATGTGGTATCTATCCTCTCTGTGAGATATGACATGTGGTATCTATCCTCTCTGTGAGATATGACATGTGGTATCTATCCTCTCTGTGAGATATGACATGTGGTATTTATCCGCTCTGTGAGATATGACATGTGGTATCTATCCTCTCTGTGAGATATGACATGTGGTATCTATCCTCTCTGTGAGATATGACATGTGGTATCTATCCTCTCTGTGAGATATGACATGTGGTATTTATCCGCTCTGTGAGATATGACATGTGGTATCTATCCTCTCTGTGAGATATGACATGTGGTATCTATCCTCTCTGTGAGATATGACATGTGGTATCTATCCTCTCTGTGAGATATGACATGTGGTATCTATCCTCTCTGTGAGATATGACATGTGGTATCTATCCTCTCTGTGAGATATGACATGTGGTATCTATCCTCTCTGTGAGATATGACATGTGGTATCTATCCTCTCTGTGAGATATGACATGTGGTATCTATCCTCTCTGTGAGATATGACATGTGGTATTTATCCGCTCTATGAGATATGACATGTGGTATCTATCCTCTCTGTGAGATATGACATGTGGTATCTATCCTCTCTGTGAGATATGACATGTGGTATCTATCCTCTCTGTGAGATATGACATGTTCTATTTATCCGCTCTGTGAGATATGACATGTGGTATCTATCCTCTCTGTGAGATATGACATGTGGTATCTATCCTCTCTGTGAGATATGACATGTGGTATTTATCCGCTCTGTGAGATATGACATGTGGTATCTATCCTCTCTGTGAGATATGACATGTGGTATCTATCCTCTCTGTGAGATATGACATGTGGTATCTATCCTCTCTGTGAGATATGACATGTGGTATTTATCCGCTCTGTGAGATATGACATGTGGTATCTATCCTCTCTGTGAGATATGACATGTGGTATCTATCCTCTCTGTGAGATATGACATGTGGTATCTATCCTCTCTGTGAGATATGACATGTTCTATTTATCCGCTCTGTGAGATATGACATGTTCTATTTATCCGCTATGTGAGATATGACTTTTGGTATCTATCCGCTGTTCAGATCAACCTTTTGTTTCAGATATGACAGTTATAATACACCATTCTATGAGATATGATTGTGAAGATCCATATATCCAGATACATATTTGACACTGATAATCTTATCTAAAATATATTAGTACTTCCACAAATTCCACAATGGCTGGGTACTGATTAGCGAATCATTACTGATTTTATAACAGCCGATGATTGTGTGTTTCGGTAAATACACCTAGCGGTTCGCCGTTATCAGTTAATCGCCTATGAAATTATGTATATACATTCCTTATGTTCCATTCTGGACGACTGTTGGCTAAATTGCATATCATCACCAGCGGCTGAAGGGATGGTGTAAATCCTGCTGGGGAGTCGTGCAGGTAGCAGAAGTATTGTAAGTCCCCACGGTCCCCAGTAAGGTGGCCTAACTTTGGTTGCTGGTGATCTATAGCCCATTTTTATATTGTATTGTTGATTGAAAATATAATCTTTTTAATGTTCTCAACTAGTTTTAAAATCGAAACTGTAATACTCTAGTTATTTTTACTGTCCTTCGCTGAGAGATATTTATTCCATTTAAATCTATATACATGTATTATATGTCAGTTCTCGTCACAATATGGCTGAAATACTGCCGATGTGACGTTAAATCATAACTCACTCATTCACCATTCCGGACGAGGTAATATAGTCATGTCATATCAACATGTCCTTGCTGAAGGAAGTAACTGAAACGGACGTAAAATGTTCACAAACGCGTCATGAAAACAGAAATATACCCCAAACGCGTAGTCCATCGTCCATCCCTGGTAAGCCTGCTTGTTTGTTGTTTAACACCGCACGCAGTAGTATCTCTATAATAGCTATATGAGGGCAGTCTCCAAATAACACAACTCACTCACTCACTATTATACTTTTTTAATTATGATGTTAATTAATCTCAAGGTCACTACGGATGCATGACGTCACGTCATATATACCAGTAACGTGAGATATGACTTATGATATTTAACAGTTACGTGAAATATGACTTTTGATATTTACCAGTACGCACGGATGCACGACGTCACGGAGCTGCACGGCACAGTGTGAAATCACGCCTACGACGTTGACGTCAAAGAGCATGAATATGACGCCATTAACATCTCCATCGGATGACATTTTATGCATTATGCCATTATATAAGACAGCTACGCAATAAAACATTGTTCTATCATGACGTCATTCTTGGAGATTCGAGCAGGCGCTCGCAAGTGGATAACGTCGTATATTGGACGACGTTATTTTTGAGAGGGGAGTGTCGAGTGAGTTGTTCCCCATAGATGTAGCTGGGGAACGCAGATAAACGCAATGGCTGAACTATCGCATCTGAACGTGGGAGAGATGTGACAATCGGTTGTGGGAGAAAAGGTAAGGTAATCGACGTGCGGATTGTGAGAATATGCGGGAAATATCCGTCTGTGCATAAAATGGACTTGACCGACATTGCCGAGGTCGGATTCTATTGAGGGAGTCATCATTATTTAAATACGTGTAAATATTTTTTAAGCTGGTACATTTCCTCATCATTCTTAGAGAGTCTGTACACAATGTTGATATCTCATATAAGTATTACGACTTGTGGTCGTTGTTTATCGTACAATAAAAAACTCCAGGGAGAATGAAGCACTCGAGGCTGAGCCCCTCGTGGGTTATTCTCTTTGCAGTGTGTTTTTTTTCTTGTATGATAAACAACTCCCACTCGTTTATTTCTCAATTCTCTCATGAATGAGTATGGTTTTACAGCGCTTTTCGCAATAATCCAGTAATATTCATGGCGGGGGACACATTGTACTTATATGGAAGCGAATCCAGGCCTTAGCTGTAAAATTGCTGATGCGGCATAAAACAATACTGATTCATTCATTCGGCGTGACTACCGAACGTGTTAAACACAAGGTTTTCTGATTATCCCTTCAACTGACTGTGGGTTAAACAGACTATCCATTGGTCTTCAGCAACAAGTTAAAGTTTATTCTGAAAGGCGAGTGACCGGATCCGATGATCAGACTTGGTGACTTGGTTGATGCATGTCATCGTATCCCAATTGCGTAGATCGATGCTTATGATGTCAGTCATAGGACTGTCTGATGCAGACTCTATTATTTACAGATCGCTGTCATATAGCCGGGATATTGCTTAGTGCGGCGTTAAACAACAAACAAAACAAACTATCAAACTCGAAACCCGCAATTACGAACAATATTCCCGCCCACCACCCTAAAGGACAGGTGTTTGTATTCTAAAATATTCATTTATGATTATTCAAACCATCATTCACATCCCATAATGAACCCATCAAATAAAACGGAATAGAGATGAAATTACTTTGTAATTGTACCTGGCAACAGTTTCGCGCTCCAGGCAACGACATTGTAGACAGATGCTTGTCGGAATCGTCATCAGCTGAAAGTAATCGCCTAAATCTCATTCGTACATTTGAAGCTTACATTTTCTCCGCAAGGGTTTGAGGGAATTAAAGATCTTCATATCACTGAAGTCATGGAAACTGTAGCAGAAAATAAATAGTTACCAATATAGTAAAGTGAGTGAGTGAGTATTGTTTTACGCCGCTTTTAGCAATATTCCAGCAATATCACGGCGGGGGACACCAGAAATGGGCTTCACACATTGTACCCATATCGGGAATCGAACCCGGGTCTTCGGCGTAACGAGCGAACGCTTTAACCACTAGGCTACCCGACCGCCCCCAATATAGTAAAGACAGTTCATGTCGTTTGTCATAGGGTAATGAGTGAGTTGGATTTAATGCCACTTTTAGCGGTATTCCAGTAAAATCACGGCGTGTCAGCTTTATGTGGGAGGAAAGCCCGAAGTTGTGCAGGTCTCAGACGTTTACCACTTCGGTGAAACTCACGAGAAACATAATGGCGAACCGAGATTCGAACCCACAATCATAGGTTCCTGGCGTGCCCAAGGGACGCAATTCTGCACGCCTTAGATGATTGGGCCACCTCATTATGGCAACGGTGACTGTTTGTTGTAGAAATGACTGTTTGTTGTAGAAATATTTTGTAAATAATTTGAGTTTTTTCATCGCACATCTCGTGAATTCGGTTGAGATTCTTGAAACTTTGTGAAGATCTTGAAAAATTGTCTCGGTTTGCTATGACGTAATTCACAAATTATAGCTTTTACATCATGACAAGGACGCATGCACTGTTTTTCCTAGTTTTTGTGTGTTGACGTTTGTTTTTCGTTCTAATTGTTATTAAATTCTTGTTTTGCCTTTTCTTTTCTTTTTATGTGGTTTGTGCTTTTGGGTTTTTTGTGGGTTTTTTTTGTTTGGGGCTTTGCTTTTGAGGGGTATTTCTTATATATGGAAGTGTAGTTGTCAGGTCTACAGTACAACAAGTTTATTGTATACGATCTATCTGGCTCTGATTATGTTTAAGAACCCACCTCACAGCTTCAACACAGACCTCTTCATCACTGATGCTGGTATAGCTGACTGATGGACACTCATTGTTGGAGTCCAAGCTTACAATTCCCTTACATCTTGTATGTCAGTCAGCGATTGCATTTCCTTTTTTGTTTAACGCCGCACTCAGCAACAGTCCAGCTAAATGATGGCGGCCTGTAAAAAATCGAAATTGTACCAGACAGTCCACTGATTGATAGTGTCGTCGTACTCGGGCGACGTAGATCGTCGTTCATTACAAGGATCTACGCTGTCGGGGTACGATGACACGCGGATACAGAGGGGGGGTGCGCACCCCCCACCCCCCTTTTTATTTCGAAAATTATCTTTATTTCTGTATAAATTACCACCAAAGACAATAAATAGATCTTAATTGTGCACACACACACACACACACACCCGTGCTCGTGGGTTTCACCGAAGTTGTAAACGTCTGAGACCTACGTCACTTCTGGCTTTCCTCCCACATTAAGCTGACACGCCGTGATATAACTGGAATACTGTTAAAAGCAGCGTTAAATCCAACTCACTCACTCATCCGACTGAGCATTGATGGTCTTGATGAAAACCATCGCTGACAGCCATTGAGTGGAAGTGTGTTCCTTAACTAATTGCGGGTTTAAATCCTTTATTCATCCCTGTCAGAGTCACATCCATGCTCGTAGGTTTCACCATCGAAGTGGATATTTATGACTTTCAGATTTTCGAACTTTCCATCACGTGTTGACTGAAATAGTGTCAAAGGCTTTGAATGTTAAATAATAGATCCGATGCCAGATGCAGAACAAGTTGAAGATCATGGGTCACTGCGTTCTCTGGCATAAACACGTTCACCTGATGTGGGGAATATATGGACGTACGTAGTTTCTGCGATAATATCGGGAAGCTATGGGCTCGTGGCACTGCTGCTGTTGTCACGGATTTGATTTTACAAGTGCATCACCAGATAGATTTACTCCAAACGGTAGAAGCAATATATACTGTACTGAATAAAATAAGATAAGGATCATGAATATCTTTTGGGATATATTTATTACATAGTGAACTGGGTCTTCACAACAAAAAATACCATCAAACATATTCAAGATCCGTAAAAAAATGTGTACAGTGTATAGGTCAGGTGAAATGGGGTTTAACGTCGCGTCCAAGATTATTGCACTTATATAGCGACGTGCATGTACGTGTGTGTGTTTGTGTGGCTGCTTGTACTAGTCCGGACTGGTGCCGATTTATAGTAGTAGCTCATTGAGGTACCATGCCGCAGTTTAACATGAATACCCCACTTAGACACAGTATACGGACTCCGAGCCGACCAGTCCTTGTTTAAGCCCGTTTTAGCCGAGCGCCAGACAGGGTAACAACAAGTACCAGCGTTTAACGTCTTTTGGTATGACGAGGTCGGGGATCGAACCCCGGACCTTCCGCTCTCCGGGCGGACGCTCTACTACTAGAGCGGTCGTACAGTTTATAAAAGTGTTTACCAGTTTGGTGGAACTCTCCAGCATGGGTATGGCGCTGACAAACCAGAGATACCAATGCGAATGTGGGATTCGAACATACGATACGCGGATCTTGTCCTAACTAAGGAACGTAACCCCGCCTAACAAAATGCGCTGATAGCAGTGACAGTCAGTCGAACACAGATTTAGGGCCAATTTCAAGCCTGGAATGGTTCCGTACGTGCTGCCCCTGTCTCGCATCAAAAGTACCGGTACGACGAGCACTTGCAACAGCTATAAATCATGTGAGTAGCTGTGAAGGTTTTATTGATGTGTTCACATTAACTGTCTTGCTGGATGGTGACAACCGATGTCATAAGGCCTGGGCATCTCAGATCAAAGCATTGATTCTCTTGATGCGACGACACATATACCGAAATAATAAAATATTTCTCCCTTTTTATGAGGTCGTGTTTTTTGGGTAACGCATTTGAGCACAAGGACGGAGTAGGAGAAATACCATTCCCATGAACATGACAGCTTCTGATGTGGAAAATACGTGAAACTCCATCATGTGTTGGCTGTTCGATGTTCTTGCCAGGAATGACATTGTGTAATACCGTTTCTATAAAATCGATAAAATAAAGATTATTGCACTTTGCTTTTTCATACTTCATTAGCATCGCTGTGTATAAAACCCTGGATTTATGGTCTGCGGAAACATCTGAGCTTAACTCATAACTGATAAACAGACACTGCAGAGCTTTTGGCGATAAACACTTACAGAACTGCAGAAGTCCTTAGTCGTGTCGTGGTAAAGTATTGTAATTATACAATATATTTGACAAGGTGTTTTGAGGTTCTTTTAACGTTTTCCCTTAATGAGTGTCTGTAGATATTATGCGATATATCATAAGGTGCATGCATATTAGGAAAGAGAAAACGGGGAAATACATCTTTACTGTTTTATTCGGCGGACATAATTTACACAAATTTGTATTTTTACCAAATTTGTAAAATCATGTGGTGATGTCATGTTGTTTGTTTGTTTCATTAAAAAAATAAAAAAATGTTTGTTTGTTCACGGGGCCAGTATTTGATGCTATATGTTATGTTAAATGTTATGTTATATGTTATGTGTTGACGCCGGTCGTAATGTCTTTCTTTCTTTGTTGTTTAACGCCGAACTCTGCAATATTTCAGCTATATGACGGCGTTCTGTAAATAATCGAGATTGGGCCAGACAATCCAGTGATTGATATTGTAAGCAACGATCAGCGCCGTCAGGATATGATGACATGCAATCAACCAAGTCACAAAGCTTGACTACTGATCCATTTGGTCGCCTCTTACGACCAGTATAGGTGGTTGGGGACCTATAGTTGATGGGGATTATAATCTCTTTCGATGTCCTGATATCCTGTGTTGGTGTGATGTCAGCTGGTGCGATTGTTCTGGTAACCTAATGGTTTAAAACTTGGGTACACTGTGTGTATATAGTCCTCTGCAGTGATATGACTTGATTATTGCGAAGTGTAACTCCAAACTCACTCACTCTCAGTTGGTGGTGTGATGTTATGGTTGGTTGGTTGGTTTGTTGTTTAACGCCGCACTCAGCAATATTCCAGCTATATGACGGCGGTCTGTAAATAATCGAGTCTGGACCAGACAATCCAGTGATTAATGTCATGAGCATCGATGTCTTGGTGTGTCACGGTGTCTTGGTGTGACGACATGAGATGGGTGGATGTTACATGATGGTGTAGTGGCATGACGTCAGGTAATATGATGTGGCTATATGATGCCATGCAATGACATCATGAGTGGTTGTGTGGTATCATGTTCTGGTATCATGTTGTTGTTGGTTGTTGTTTAACCGCCGCACTCTATTCCAGCTCTAGGACGGCGGTCTGTAAATAATCAAGTCTGGACCAGACAATCCAGTGATCGACATCATGAGCATTGATTCCGCAATCGGATACGATGACATGCATCAACTAAGTCAGCGAGCCTGACCACCCGATCCTGTTAGTCGCCTCTAACAACAAGCATAGACGCCTTTTACGGCAAGCATGGGTTTCTGAAGTTCTATTCTGATCCGGATTTTGACGGTTAGTGGTATCATGTGTTATGTCATGTCATGCAATTTCCTTATGTCATGTTGTGGTTTAAAGACGGGGAGATGTCGTAACAGTGTGGTGTGATGATGTCATGTAGTTATGTCAGCTCCACATTCAGCTCCACACAGCTCCACATTCAGCTCACCACAACTCCACATTCAGCTTCCCTTTCAGCTCCCCAATCAGCTCCACACAGCTCCACATTCAGCTTCCCTTTCAGCTCCACATTCAGCTCCACACAGCTCCACATTCAGCTTCCCTTTCAGCTCCACATTCAGCTCCACACAGCTCCACATTCAGCTTCCCTTTCAGCTCCTCAATCAGCTCCACACAGCTCCACATTCAGCTTCCCTTTCAGCTCCACATTCAGCTCCACACAGCTCCACATTCAGCTTCCCTTTCAGCTCCACATTCAGCTCCACACAGCTCCACATTCAGCTTCCCTTTCAGCTCCTCAATCAGCTCCACACAGCTCCACATTCAGCTTCCCTTTCAGTTCCTCAATCAGCTCCACACAGCTCCACATTCAGCTTCACTTTCAGCTCCTCAATCAGCTCCACACAGCTCCACACAGCTCCACATTCAGCTTCACATTCAGCTCCTCAATCAGCTCCAGACAGCTTCACATTCAGTTCCACACGGCGCCACATTCAGTTCGAAACAGTTCCACACAGATCCGGATTCAGCTCCACGGTGTGCTTGGCCACATTCAACTCCACTCGGCTCCACACAGCACCACATTCAGCTGCACACGGCGAGGACCAACGTTTGCCTTCGTTTACCCTACCATTACCTCGTGCCAATGAGATCAGTTCACCGCACTGTTTAAACGGTCGTTAATCTTTCATGTTTAAGACGTGAGATCAATTAACTGTAGCTGCCAAGCCCAAACATCATTTGTATCGTTCTAAAACATCAAGACTATGTTAATATACATAATAGGCCACTTAGTCTTTTGTTTATTCCTTTCATCTGGGACGCTTTCAAGAAACTGTCTTTGACAGTTTGACGTGGTCTTTTCAGTTTTTGTCTTAATTCAAAAAGACTCGTTCAATGATGAATGTGCCCTTCATCCCTGGTTGTCAGACCTCAGAACATATATACAGCGCACTCACCGACTTCCTATATATCACAGATCATTCAGTTTGACAAGTACTCTAGACGGACGAGCTGTTCCTTGATAAAGGAGATGTTCTTCATGCGTTTGTGTATTCATCCCTTGAATAATTTGTCTACACCAAACGATACTTAACCTGCTTTGCAAGAATCAATCAACGCATTGAGAGAGAATACAATTTGAACTCGAACGTTGAAATACAGAGTATTAACTAGGTTGGTTAACTAAAGTTGCAGGATTTGTTGAATAAACCACATTATATTTCAGTATTCGTCGCAACAGAGCGAATGTGAACTCATTCAAAAGGTTGAAAAATAATGACTTCGTAAGTAGACGATAGTCCTCCCTCTGCAATTCAACATTGGCTTTATTGGTTTGGTTTGTTGTTTTACGCCGAATCAGCAATATTCCAGCTATATGACGGCGGTCTGTAAATAATCGAGTCTAGAACAGAAAATCCAGTGATTGATATCATGAGCATCGATCCACGCAATTGTGATCGATGACATGCATCAACCAAGTAAGCGAATCTGACCACCCGATCCCGTTAGTCGCCACTTAACATATTTAGTTAAAAACATTTCATCAAATACCGTTAAATTGCTCGCTCTTCAATCTGAACATTGTTTAGGGGCGGACCATTTGAATTAAAAAGATTATGCTCAAGACTCGAGAAATTATCTGCCCAAAACACACACACACACACACACACACACACACACACACACACACACACACACACACACACACACACACACACACACACACACCTTTAGGTGGTATGAACGTATTTACAATATTGAGGTAATAAGGCAACCTAATTCATTATCCATTCAAAGGATATGAGTAAGTAATGTGTCAAAAATGCATGTGTTTCATGCCCAGAGGACTGACCGCATATTTCGTTGTTAAGTGTTTTTCCACAAAGTATGTCCGGTACGTAACACAAACGCAATAGCCAGACACTGTGGAACCAGTAGACATGTCCTCATCATTTCCTTACGCAGGACTGTTCCCTGTAGGTTGTACATACAGTTGTACTATATGTGCTCTCTTCTGCTGGTGGCATCAATACGTGAAAACCAGGAACGTTTCCTTGTGTCAGCACTGATTTCTCGTGTTCCATTCACATCGCAGAGTTGCTTCCCCTGGGCACGCCAGAAACCTATGATTGTGGGTTCGAATCCCGGTTCGCCCCGATTATGTTTCTAGGTTTGTCAGCACCATACCCGTGCTCGTGGGTTTCACTTGAGTGGTAAACGTCCGAGACCTGCATCACTTCGGGCTTTCCTCCCACATTAAGCTGACACGCCGTGACATAACTGGAATACTGTAAAAAGCGGCGTTAAACCCAACTCACTCACTTTTTAAGCCAAATGGAATCTGTTTTAATCAGACAATCGAGAATTATTTTCTGATGTTGACGTTTAAGTAAAACTCGCTATCTGGTTGGTTGAAAAACATTATTATTATGTTCGTGATAAATAGGATTTTCCCAATACCTTAGTCTGACAGACGTGGGCTTCGGCATGGAGAAATGGATACCGCATTTACTATATGTATTCAGTATTCTATTTAAGGTCATCTATTATCCATGTGTCATAGCATTCCAGTTCGACGTTATGTTTGTCAAACAGCTATGAGAGTTCACTTAGAAAGAACGATAATGTTATAATACCAACAAACATGTAAGTTGTGATGTGTTTGTTTGTTTGTTTAACGCCGCATTCAGCAATATTCCAGCTATATGACGGCGGTCTGTAAATAATCGAGTCTGGACCATATAATCCAGTGATTAATATCATGAGCATCGATCCACGCAATTGGGATCGATGACATGTATCAACCAAGTCAGCGAGCCTGACCACCCGATCCCGTTAGTCGCCTTTTACGACAAGTATGGGTTGCTGAAGACCTATTCTACCCCGGAGTCTTCACGGGTAAGATTGTGATGTGTAGTCAAAAGCTATTTTAAGATAATGTGGTTGCAGAGAAACCCCGCAATATCAAGAATGACCTTCAAACATTGTACCAAATTGGGAATCAAACTTAGTCATAAAAGGCAAACGACTTAACAACTGCGCTTTTTATCCTACTGTAAAATGAGCTGAAAAAGAATCATATTTAATGAGCATTACTGAACATGTACTGAAAAAAGTGGTGAAAATTGTTTGTGGTGGTCGCAGCCTTCAACGTTGAGGCTGAAGAATAAGTGGGTTTTGGACTAAATACAAAATGTAGATCCAATCCGATATAAATATTAATTAAATGACACAAAAACTAACAGGGGATTTTAATTCCTGTTCCAGACAACTAGCCGTTGGCCATGGTTAAATATGATATTTCTTGGTGTGAAGTCAACATCCAGACAACCATTCTGTAACCATTCTTTGTATGTTGTACTTGTGACGCGTACCATCGGAGTGCACGATACGCACATTTTTTCTCAAACTATTTGACACTGATTCATCAACACATGCTTATAATGTAGTCGGAATCTTACAATGGACACTGCTTTGTAGAAGTTATTTCTTATTCTTATGGAAAGCGGTTTGTTGCCATGACAACCCGGCCAAGACAGAATGTGGTCTTTCCTTGTACATTGTCAACATCCCGTTAACTCCATGACCATGACTGAATGCATTCCTCCCTTTAGGCATTCGTATTGCCTTCAACAAGACAAACATGACTCTCTCACGTCAAGGGAACATATGCAATAAAAGTAGTCAGTGGATCTTCTACCTGACTGACTATCTCAATATTTGACGTTATATCATGGGCAGCAAACGTGCAGTTCTGTTCTTTCGGTAAACTTGATGGCGACTATGCTTGTCGTAAAAGTCGACTAACGGGATCGGGTGGTCAGGCTCGCTGACTTGGTTGATGCATGTCATCGATCCCAATTGCGTGGGATTATTTACAGACCGCCGTCATATAGCTGGGACATTGAGTGCGGCGTTAAACAACAAACCAAACCAAAACTAAACTTGATGGAATTGAATTTCACTGGGCTTTGGTTTTTCATGTCCTCTTTCAAATGCCACCTTCCTCAAAACATTGCTTGAGAAAGGGAAATATTATTTGGTCTTGGTTTACTCCACTTGTCTCGCGATAACTGACAAATACTGATTGTTTCCATTAATATAAAGAAAGTCGTCATGATTTATCTGTTCACTTCTCTATGTTTGTACCCCGCTTATCATTTTGACTTTGCCCTCGTACGAGAATGCCTCAAGTGGTAACTGCATACAGCAACGAGACTGTGAGCCTAAACGAACAGACATATATATTACAGTTGTGATGACAGATTTAAGCCTCATTCGGCACAGTTTATCTGTATGTCAGAATCAGCGAGTTCGCTGACGCTGACTGTACCACGAGCGTTTCACTACAAGATGTTCGACAGAGTCATTGACGCAAATGCTTAAGAGAATTGGGTTTTCGTTTGTAGAGCGGAAATTATCTATGTTATGACGTGTACAGTTTTATCTTGTCTATTGTCTTTGGGTCGTATGTGTTGTTGTTTATCATCGATTGACTGAGCGAACTAAATACCCTGCCAAA
This sequence comes from Haliotis rufescens, assembly GCF_023055435.1. NCBI lineage: Eukaryota > Metazoa > Mollusca > Gastropoda > Lepetellida > Haliotidae > Haliotis > Haliotis rufescens. Next base: position 217,166 of record NW_025963852.1, read on the forward strand.
TAAAGCAACGTGTATGTCGAGTCCAGTGGCAAAGCATCTGACCTCGTAGAAACTAGGGAGTACACCAAATCCCGACTGTAGATAAAAGCTATGTCTCTTTGCAATAATGACAACTCCTTACGAATTAATTTCAGGGGGGGGGGGGGGGGGGGGGGGGATCAGAAGGAATTTATGTTTTCAGTCTATTTGTTATTGACTGTCCGACCAAATGTTTGTGACGTGGAGCCCAATATTAAACAGGAACCATTGTTATTCAACTATTCGTAATGGAGTTAAGGCGTGACTATTATGGTGGTTCATATTCGAAGAAACTAATTCAAAGTGACAACTGATTCTATGATAATGCTTCGTTCAGACTTAACTCATGTAATGCATTCATAAGTATGGCCATGCCATTAGATCCAAGTACATTTACCAAGACTCGAGGCCAGTGTGCTGTGTTTAACCAGGATATGTTCCTATCTAATTTAGCTGCGTAATTGGACGGCTACATTGTCCTTGCAAAAACAATTATTCAAACATTACTAGATTAAGAACAAGAGAGGGATGAAAATTGAGTCTAGATTTAAAAATTTGTCTGGAACCCACACAAGAGACCCAATCATTAACTATATTGTCTGTTGAGGGTCTTGATCGGTGAATTTGAAATAAGGAAAACGACCTTTTGTATTACTTTTCAGATTTCCAAATTGGAACACGAAGGTTAATCCAGATATCTGTATGTATAGAACTTAATTGTCAAATCAACAAATAATCACACAAGATCAACGAATAATTAACATTAAAACACGTAGTTTTCGGTTTACAATCGCTAAAGGCAATACAATTGGTCAACTATTTGGCATCAGTACTAAGTAGCAGGCCTAATAATAAGTTTCAGTGGACTCGCGTATGTCCAGAATTTGTCACAGTCAAATATCTTCTTTGATCTCGGAAACAGTGTTTCAGAAAATCTGAGTTTTCAAATATGTATCACGTTCACCCTGGGCAAGTAGAAAAGACGCTTCTAGAATGATGTGGATTAATGTTTCAAATAATCCTTCTTGATACATTGTTTGTGTGATTCCTGTGTGTGGTTTTTTGATACATTATTTACGATTTGTAATAAACATTTGGAGTGTCCAGTCTAGCAGGGCAGTCATTGTACATTTGGATTTTCCAAAACCAAAATGACTTCGGTCAAATAGCTGAAACATTCGTTTCCTTTAGACAATTGGCATTACATTTCTATATACGAATATAGAAACATAAGTATGTCGTCCAATGCAAAAGATATTAACAATGACAAACGTCAAACATAATTCTAACTAAAGCACACAAAACAAGTCATTGCATGCATTTGAATCATTTAACGTAAAAGACATCAATTCGATTTTGTCTTTTTTTTTGCGTTTCTAGATGTCATCCAGACATTTGATAATATTCCAAACAGTTCATTCAACCAAGTGATAGAAATGTAAATGGGATGTGTTTCAAATCAACGACACATATTCGTTGTTAAGTAACCCTAATGTTTAATGTGAAGTAACCCTAAGACTTTGCTAGTTGTCAAGGCAGAATAAATCATACAGAATGTACATGGACATTGGTTTGATAGTTCATGAACGATTCACAACTGGAGAGGAGCAGCGTGCAGTCTTTCGATCATTAGTGAAGTCACTGAATTTAAACCCGAGAAAGTTATCTACGTGTATCCATGAGTAGAGGACATTTGAATTTGACTTCCTGGAAATATGCGACCGAAGGTCATAAATAGCGCCTATGTGGACACTCTCCCTATATTAAAACAGGCGTTATTAAACATCTTCACACATAATATGCAGTTTCATCCTTAGGGATTCTAACGGTCCATGATCCAAGACATTCGTCTCTGCATTTAAGCCCTGCATAAAACATTATTTCCACCCTTATAATTGAAATTGATTGCTTTCAATATTATTCCAAGTGAGAAGTAACACGTAGCCAATGTTCTTTTTGTTTCCAAATGATAAATGATAAAGTAAATCTCGGGTAAACGTCCATTGCACGATTCCGTGTTTATCACGAAAACAATGTCTAAATATTTAGAAAATGTTTCATCAAGAAGCTCGTCACGCCGTAGACCCGGGTTCGATTCCCAACATGGGTACAATGTGTGAAGCCCATTTCAGGAGTCCCCCTCCGCGATATTGCTGGAATATTGCTAAAAGCGGCGTAAACCATACTCACTCACTCACTAACCCACTCACTCATTCACTCACTCACTCACTCACTCACTCACTCACTCATCAAGAAGCAGAGTGACAAAACATATCCACAAGACTTTAGGATGACTTCAACTTTACAATAGTCAACTTTCCCTTTACGTCGAGCAATATTTTAGCCGCTCCAGTACCTTGTGCCAGTTTTTTTTTCTTTAAAGCCAGACTGCACTATTCCAGGTAAATAACGAAAACCTGGAAGTAATCGTTTCTGAAATAGACAAGCCGGCGATTAATATTATGAGCATCAATCCAAGCCGTCGAGGTGCGATGACACACTATCAACCAAGACACAAAGCCTGACCATCCTCCCACGACCAACCTGGGAGTGCTTCTCAAAGTACAATAAAACCTCTTGAACTTGAACTTAAACCCGAATTCCCCACTCGGGCCATTCTCAACAAATTAATAATTGCATAACCATTTAGTTTCTGTCAACACTCCTCTGATGATCCTTCAGAGCTGGGGACGTACCAGTATTTCACAAGAGTCGAATATTGCCAACACATCTGCCATTCGGACTGTGAAAGGTTATCATTTTACACAAAAAACACTTACTTGACTGTTTCACAACTGGTGTTCACGTCAGTGCAGTCCATTGTACTGAAACAATTACAATTCCCGCCATGGCTATCCCTTACTGGCAATGATCTATGTCCATCGGTGATGTAGTTCAATCTACCTTTTCTTTTCGTTTTTCAAGTAATTCTACCATCTGTCAAATGATCACGAGGTGAGGTGAGGTAAACTGAGTTTATCGTCCCGTTCAAGACTCTTGCATTTATATAACGAACCACGTTCATGTGTACGTACGTACGTGCCTTCGTGCGTGCATGCGTCTTCTTCAACTAGTCCGGGCGAATGCCGTTTTGTTTTATAGTGCTGTCCCACTGAGACAATGACTCCGAGCCATGCCAAGCGTATCACACTGAGAAAAAATATCTGGTGAATTCTTGATTAGTGACAGCGGCAAGAGGGTAAGTAAACAACACATTTATTGTCCTGCCTGGTAGACTGCATGAAGATGCTATAAATATAACTAATTAAATATGCATATCAATCAATCTTTATTACAGAAATTCTGAAAGGTAATAGCCATGTAGGACATATCTTTGTGGATAGTGGGTGGACATATTGATTTCTTCTTGTTTAAGTCATTCATGTTATTATTTTTAAAATTTATTGTATAGAATATGTACGCAGCCAAATACTTCAGTACATTAATATTTATAGAAGACATTATTTCGTTAAACTTAAATATATTTGGAAACTGATACATTGATAGATGTAGGTATGTAATTCGTAAATTCTGATAAACTGGACATTTAGAACAAAATGGAACTCATCCTCTGTTAGCTGTAAATTACACATTCTACATAATCTAATATCCTTTTTTTAATTAGTTTAAATCACCACTTAAACCACACTGTACCACAAGGACATACACCGAACGTGTTACGATATTAACACACGTAACACACATGGTAGCGTCGCGGACTATTAATCGAGAAGTTCGAATTCCCCCGAGGTTTAAAATTCTTTGTGTTCATTAATGTATATCTGATTAATACACAACCCTATTATTAGTAAAGTTTACTAACGTGTTAGCGTCTAAGTGGACAGTGAAATTCACTAAATTAGTAAACTTTACAAACTATTTATGTCAGTGCAGGCATGTCAACTAATGCAAAAGTCAGAAATAGAATGTATATATTTTCAAATAGAGGATGCACTTGATAAGTCTTACAGATTTAGATTCAAACCCATTTCCAATTCACAATCGCATTATTCAAACACGATGACCTTTGATTGTGAAATGAAATTATGTAATCACATTCCCCAAATGTTATCAATCTGAAATTACTCTGACTACAAGACGTCAATATGTTTCTTGCTCAAAGCGAGAGTGAAATAACAACGTATGTTTCCAGATGCTTTAGTGATCCTAATTTAACCCACATTGAGAGGAAAACGTCTTTTGATTGACAGGAAGGACCCTGTGTCTGTCATATTGACATTTTAGACCATTATAAGATCTCTGACTCTGATCCTTGCAACAGGTCACGAACAATCATTTCTGCGTCTCAGCGATGAACGTTTGAAGTTCTATCAAGATTGCCCCTGTTGATTAATAACAGAACTTTTGCTTGCACACATCGCACATACATTTAATTTCAAAACTATTCCTGAATATAGAATTTTGTTAAAGTCATGTTTTAGCAGGATCAATATGGTTATGAATGTTTTACAATAGCAGATATATTCAAAGACGAAAGATATCGAAATGTTTCATGTTTTCAGTGCATTTGAATATCATAATGAATAACAATGCAATCGCTTCTCGTGTCATGTTGCGCGTACCATGTACACTGTACATTATGTGGAAATAGTCCGGTTGATACCTTTTAAGCAATGGCTATAATCATGGCCCTATTAGTCAGGCTTCCACAACAATCCTCAGTTACCGATGTTTTCATCCCCAAATGTCCCTTCTGTGCACGAACAAGCCTGGTAAAACCGATGCAGCCCAGTGATGACCCTCAGAGGAAACTTCCGGATTCCCGCTTCCTGGTGTGATGTCCAGCTGGGTGACAGGCAATCATTTGTCACAGGATTAAGTTGACTCTTATATTGGGATGTCCCTCAGGTTGTGATTCATGACAGACTCATTTATTCTTTGGTGTCTGGTGTGGACTTTTTAACAAGCTTGTGGAACGTAAATCATGGGTCCTTACAGTTTGAACTACTGCTGATGATAAGAACTCCTCGGGGAGCTTAGAAATCAATTCGGATGCACATTGACCAGGGCAATAATATCATCTGATATGAACATACCCCATGAGCATCAGTAGTAGTAGTAGTAGTAGTAGCAGTAGGTGAGGTGAGGTGAAATGGGGTTGAACGTCGCGTCCAAGATTATTGCACTTATATAGCGACGTGCATGTACGTGTGTCTGTTTGTGTGGCTGCTTGTACTAGTCCGAACTGATGCCGATTAATAGTGCTAGCTCACTGAGATACCATGCCGCAGTTTAACATGAATACCCAACTCAGACACAGTATACTGACTCCGAGCCGACCAGTCCTTGTTTTAGCCCCTTAATGCCGAGCGCCAGACAGGGTAACAACAACTACCATCTTTTAACATCTTTTAGTATGACGCGGCTGGGGATCGAACCCCGCACCTTCAACTCTCAGGGCGGACGCTCTACCACTAGACAACGGAGGCGGTCTAGTAGTAGTAGTAGTGGTAGTAGTAATGGTGGTGGTGGTGATGGTGGTGTTGGTACTAATGGTTGTAGTAGTAATTGTTTGTTGTTTAACGCCGCACTCAGCAATATTCCAGATATGTACAATTACGGCGCTCTCTAAATAATCGAGTCTGGACCAGATAATCCAGTAAACGACATCATGAGCACTATCCACGCAATTCGGACACGATGACATGCATCAACCGAGTCAGCGAGCCTGACCAACCGATCCCGTTAGTCGAAGCTGACGACAAGCATAGTCGCCTTTGCTGAAGACCTATTCTACCCCGGATCTTCATGGGTCAGTAGTAGTAGTAGTAGTAGTAGTAGTAGTAGTAGTAGTAGTAGGTGTAGTAGTAGTAGTAGTAGCAGTAGTAGTAGTAGTAGTAGTAGTAGTAGTATATGGCAATGTAATTTAATGGTAAACAACGTTGTATTACATTGTTTCTGTGGAGATTCAGTGGAAGATCATAACGTTTTGTTTGACAATGGTTAGTTGTCAGAAATGTAGTTCTATCTAAAATAAGCAGTGGTGTGGAAGTTACTATAGGTTGATGTTTGTGGAGACAAGTGTAATATGGAGTCTTCTAGGACAGTTAGACTAATCCGACACTGTATAACACTTTCTATCAGGGTATTTAGACTATATGATGGAGCAAGCGTTCGCCGTTGTCATCTCATATTACATCTCACATTACACCCACACCAGCGGATATTTTGAAGATCTTTTGCAGCCTGGATATCCAGTCTAGCCTTTTTTGGAAGCTTGACCACTTTTGCTGCTAGGTGAATATTATTGCCACTGTTATTATGTTTCATACCGCTGTTGAATTTGGAACTGCCACTCTATTGTATATTGCCATGGTAATCTTTGTGCAGTAATTTGTATTGATTTGTAAAGCTAGTTATATAATTTTACAGTATTATAATACATCATCATCATCATCATCATCATCATCATCATTAGTGTTATTGGAGGCATGGGTGACCCAGTCATAATTGCGTGGCTTTTTATTGTTTCAAGTCCCAGATTTGTCATGATTCGTTTTCATGGTTTTTCATTCATGTACTCTTATTTTTTACCAAATTCGTAAATGTCTAGTACTCGCATCACTCCCGCTTTTCTGCCCTATTAAGCCGACCCGCCGTGATATAACTGAAATACTTCACCCCACCTCACTCATCCACCTTAAAGCAACCATATACATGTAAAAACTCTGTGTGTCACCGTTCGGTAGTTACCTATAGCTCGAAGATAAGGTTAGGGCATTACCAATATAACTGTCACATTGTTACTGATTACAACAAAATCCGCTACCGGGCAATAGAAATTATACGCTTCAATATTGAATTAGATACAAACGTTATCAAAACGTTACTACGCTGAAAACATTCGCCGAAACGCTGCAATACACAATACTATGATACCTCTATCAAATACATCACCCTCGAATAACCATTTCTTGTTTGTTTCGTTTTTAGCCACTATCAACAGTGTATACAGTCTCTTGTCAGTCAGTTAAAATGCAATTTTCAAAATGGCAGTTAGGTATTACCGTTATAAGTGTTTTACGCCTAACGGTAAACTGCCCAATGTCTGATCGGTGATATTATTGGTTGTCATTTACAGGCTGATGGAATCGACGAAACCGTTAAACGGCGACCTTTGGTGTAGACATATTGGGGAGACGTGGTGGGAATTTCAATTATGGACATATCAATGTGGCACAGAGGATCAGATAGTAGTGCTGGTACTGACTTACAATCCAGACTTCAGTCGAGATGGGTCTGTGTTAATATTTAGAAGGCTAAACCCATCAGTAGTTCATTTTGCTTTTCTGTTATTGCCATGATGAAAGTCTGATTCAATTGTGCAATTAGGTCAATGGATAGAAACAATTTAATTTAGCTTAATATTGTGATGCTTATGTAATATTCGTTAATGTCTTTTGTCATCAATAAATTTGAAGGAAATAAAAAGTCGATAAAAAATGTCACCGTTTGTCAGGAAAATGTACTTTAGTTTAAACAATATTTTATGTCCATGAATGAAAACCTGGATTCGTTAACAGGCATAATGCCTTTTCAAAGACCTCTTCAGTACATTATTGATTGATACAAGTTTCAGAATAACACACGAGGACACTGTATATGAGTGAGTGAGTATGGTTTTACGCCGCTTCCAGCAACATCACGGCGGGGGACACCAGAATCGGGCTTCACACATTGTACCCATGTCGGGGATTGAATCCGAGTCTTCGGCGTGACGAACGAACGCTTTAACCACTAGGCTACCCGACCGCCCCTGGACACTGTATGTGGTCGACAATACCAGATGAAAGTAAGTAGTGCAATGTATGTGGTCGACAATCCCAGATCAAAGTCTTTAATAAAATGTATGTAATCGTCAATCCCAGATCAAAGTATGTACAGTCAAATACCCTTGTGTCGATGATAAAATGACCTAGGTAAATGCTTTGAGTTATTCTAGGTTCGACCCAATCGAACATGATTACTAAAAAGGAATACGCAGAGACCAAACCTTTACTTCACGACAACCGCAAGTTCGACACATCAAAGTTCGACACGACGGTGTTTGACTGTAGTATGATGTACATGTGTATGTGGTCGACAATCTCTGGTCAAAGTATTTAGTCAAGTGTATGTAATCGACGATCCCAGATCAAAGTATGTAGCAACATGTACATGGGTATGTGGTCGACAATCTCTGGTCAAAGCATTTAGTCAAATGTATGTAATCGACAATCTCAGATCAAAGAATGTAGCACAATGTATGTGGTCGAGAATCCAAGATCAAAGTATGTAGCACAATGCATGTGGTCGAGAATCCAAGATCAAAGTATGTAGCACAATGTATGTGGTCGAGAATCCAAGATCAAAGTATGTAGCACAATGTATGTGGTCGAGAATCCAAGATCAAAGTATGTAGCACAATGTATGTGGTCGAGAATCCAAGATCAAAGTATGTAGCACAATGTATGTGGTCGAGAATCCAAGATCAAAGTATGTAGCACAAAATATGTGGTCGACAATCCTAGCTAAAAGTATGTAGCACAAAGTATGTGGTCGTCAATCCTAGCTAAAAGTATGTAGCACAAAGTATGTGGTCGACAATCCCCTATCGAAGTATGTAGCACACTGCATATGATCGACTATTCCAGATCCAAATATGTAGTACAATTTGAAATGTAATCCTGATTCTTCGACAATGCATATATACAATTTCATGCATAACATACAACTAATGTCTCGGTGGGATAGATGAACAATATGGCCATACTATACTGGTTTTACAGGAATAATCCGAAAGTACATAATAGTGTCAGTGTATTCCCAGTCGTTCTGCATTCGACGGCGTTTACACATTTAGGACAGACGTGGGCATCCCCATCCGCATCACCTGTGCCCTCCTCTTGCAGATATGTATCCTTATGCTTAAGAATCAGATTTTCTGCTCATATTTGCCAAATAGAAACAAGGCAATATAGCCAAGAAGTTTTATCTAAGCTTCAGGTGTAGTGATTCTCTGATATCTTTCAATAATAGTCAAATTAACAATTCACCTCCACTACTTCACCTACTCATTTGTTTCACAGGATGTTCTATGGATACAGATTCAGAGCGACAAAACATACCCACAAGACTGTTTGACAAGAGGGATGACTTCAACTTTCCAATAGTCAAATATCAAACAGCTCCGGCCTTTGGTGTCTACAGTTCACAAAGTTTGAGGTACAATCGAGCGTCGTAGGACACTTACTCAAAAGTTGTTTGATCAGGGATACAGCATTCAAGGCCTTGGTGAGACTTTCCCCACAAGACTTTGGACGATATTCCAAAATTGCAATTCGCTATTTGGACTTCTGCCATATGTTCCCATGATGTTTAGGCGAACACTTGACTTGCCTTTGTATGTGTTTGCAACGTGAGCCATTTGGCAGGATACGCTCACCTTTTCGCGAACACCTGGTATCATCACTATTTGCTAGTGATTCACAATAAAACATGCTTATGACAAAGTCGGATTTGGGAAATTGACTCTTGTGGATTTCAAAGGTGCAAAGGGTTTTGCCGCTTTCATTTCCATAACAGGCTCCAGGCCAACAAAACTGAAACAATGATGGATCAAATAGTGAGTGAGTGAGTTGGGGTTAACGCCGCTTTTAAGAGTATTCCAGTTATATCACGGCGTGTCAGCTTAATGTGGGACAACAAACCAAACCAAATCATAAGTAATCTCTGACTAAATTGAACGATTATGACTTTATAATGAACACGTGTTTATGAATCACTATCAAATCGTGATGATACCGGGTGTTCGTGAGCGTATCTTGCTCTTGTTAACTGGTCACCTGAACAAACGCGGGAACATATGGTACAACCAAAAATAGGGAATTTCATCGGACATATTCTTTTAAAACATTCTTGCGACGTCACTCTCTTGTTCTTACCGTGTATTATTTCCAACGAACAATTTGGATGCCTTGATCAGCATGGAATATTCCATCGTGACTGATTCCTTTACCACGGCATCAAGTTTTGACCCTCGATATCTCGGGGTGCCGTGCAACCGCCTGTTTCATTTCGACAAATGCTGTTTTACGCGTTGGCTCCTCGTCAACGTTGAATTATTTTGGTCCAAGATATCTGAAAAAAAACGTGTGTTCGTTAAAAATATTACAGGGTGTGGTGTTCTTTCAATGAAGTAGCATCAAATTTCCATGTAGAATCCAGTACGTGGTGGTAAAAGGGTTCGCTCGTCACGCCGAAGACCCGGGTTCGATTCCCCGCATGGGTACAATGTGTGAAGCCCATTACTGGTGTCCCCGGCGTTATATTGCTGGAATTTTGCTAAAAGCGACGTATCACTCACGAAATTAGTGGTCCACACACACACACACACACACACACACACACACACACACACACACACACACACACACACACACACACGGGTTTTAATCATTACGATGCACACTTTACGGCGATTGTGTCATGTTTATAATTTTGTGTGGCTATTTCATAAAAAAGAAAGAGAATTTATGGATGTCTACTTCTTTATTATGAGAAACACAACGTTTCGGAGTATATGCTTACTCCTTCATCAGGTGAATGAATGCTATGAGGCAGAGAGCATATATATGGACATGTAAGACTAACACTCTCATTTCATTAATAGTGTGTATATATTCTATAATTTAGTTGTTTTCAACTTGTTTTCTTTAGTAGGTCTGTGTTTCTTATGTCATGGAGTTCTCCGACAATAGGACCATGTCGTCTGAGGCGCCAGAATTCGCTGTGTATGGTTGGTTGGTTGGTTTGTTGTTTAACGCAGCACTCAGCAATATTCCAGCTATATGACGGCGGTCTGTAAATAATCAGGTCTGGACCAGACAATCCGGTGATTAATATCATGAGCATCGATCCACGCAATAGGGATCGATGACATGCATCAACCAAGTCAGCGAGCCTGACCACCCGATCCCGTTAGTCGCCTTTTACGACAAGCATAGTCGCCTTTACGGCAAGCATTGGTTGCTGAAGACCTATTCTACCTCGGAATCTTCACGGGTCCGCTGTGCATGGAAACCTACGGTCGTGGGTTCGAACTCCGGTTCACCAAGATTACATGTATGTTGCATTATTTGTCACCATCATACCCGTGATCTTCGGTTTCACCAAAGTGGGAAATGTCCAAGACTTGCATCACTTCAGTCTTTCACTCAACATCAAGCTGACACACAGAACTGGAATACTATGAAACGGCGTTCCACCATGCCCACTCACTCATGAACATAAACTCTTGCAGAGTAGAGAATTAACAATCGTCCAAGTCTAGCTTGGAGATGAGATGGATGAAGACGGCGGGGAGGTGGATGAGTGGGGAGGGGTGGGGTGGAGTTCGTATGACAGAATATAGACAGGAAACTTAAATAAGCCTCCCAAAGGCGTCAACATCTGCCGCCAATAAATCTCTCCTGTATGAGTTGCCATGACCTGCTTGTATTTGTGATGCCAGTAAGAAAATACCAGTGACAGGTGAAGCCAGATATATGAACGTGTTCGTCCCAGAGGGAAGTACACGATCATGGAGGAAAGTATCCTTAATTACTGGTTGTCCGTGTCCTCAGCGTATGAATATGGTGAACACCTCAAGGGCCGTTCTAATATGAAACATTACGCTGTATAGATTCTCGAGATTGGCTTTTCTGTATAATTAGACACACGTTTATTCTACCAACACTTCATCAACTTGTCGAAAAGTGAGTGCATGAATTTGGCTTAAAGCAACGCCAGAATGTTATTTCAGTCAAAGCATATCGCGAAAGTTAAATGTGAAAAGGATAAACATGGATGGGCAAAATTGTATGTATCTCTTCTTTCATCATTTAGTCCACTACTGAAAAGCAGCTCCAAAAAGAAAGAAATTTAACAAAATATTTATTTTTATAATGTCTCCTAGTAATATAGACCCTCTTATACAATATAAAATGTTGTATATAAATTCCATGTCTACATCACAATCAGTGATTCAAGAAGCCAGCTGCAGTTTTAACTCCACGGCAGAATGACTTTCATAAAAATTAATATATACTGAGTCAAATTAAAAACTTCATATTTTTAAAAGTAATCCCATATAGGATATACAACGGACAAATGTATCAGAGAAGGTATTTTTTAATCACTAATATACAAAGAAGGATTTTAATTAACGATGGTAACCATAATTTGTTCGAAGCACCTACGGTATTCGGTAATAACATCAACAGTTTAAATCATAAGTCCCAAGCACGAGAATCTGATGGCACACAAGTGCAGTAACGTGTATGGCCATCATGTGCGTTGACAACTGCCACACAACGCCTCCGCATGGACCTTGTGGTGCTTGTGAACACATGATTGGGAAGACGATGCCATTGTTGCTGCAAAATGGTGCCAAGATCTTGCAAATTCTGTGGTTGGTTCTGGAGAGTGCGCAGACTTCTGCAAGGAGCATCCCAGATGTGTTCGATGGGATTGAGGTCGGGAGACCTTGACGGACAGTCCATGACGTTGACTCCCGCATTCTGAAGGAAATTTCTTGTCAAAATTGCTGTATGGGGTAGGGCATTGTCGTGTTGGAAGATCAAACCGGGTCCATGTGCTGCCATAAAAGGCAGAAGTTCTGGTGCCAGTACCTGGTCGCGGTAAGCAGCAGCGTTGAGGTTGCCACGGATGACAAGAAGCCTGGAACGTGCATTGCCACAGAAAGCACCCCACACCATGACACTTCCGCCTCGAAATCTGTCAACTTCCTGTACACAACACTGGGCGTAACGTTCATGACGGCGCCTCAACACCCTCGCCCTACCATCAGCAAATCGAAGATTAAATCGGGATTCATCACTGAAGACGACTTGATTCCAATTCCTCTGAGTCCATCGTAAGTGTCGCTGTGCCCACAATTGACGTTGACGTCTGGGTAATTGAGTCAGAATCGGCCCGCAGTATGGCCGTCGTGCTTGAAGGTGAGCAGTTCTTAGACGGTTTCGAACAGTTTGCGCACTCAGTCTACCCCTAAACAGTTCATTTCTGGTTGATGTAGCCGTCAGAAAAAACGGTTACGGAGGTGACGTAAGACAATCTGACGATCCTCTGCATGTGACGTCACACGTGGTCGACCTGACCGAGGGCGATCAGCGGTGGTACCCGTTTTCTGTAGACGCGTCTGTAAATCATAAACAGTCCGTCGACTACAACCCATCGTCCTTGCGACTTCAGCTACGAACGTTCCCGTCTGCAACATGCCGATGGCACGTTCACGTTGCACATTTGAAAGGCGTGGCATGACAAATGGCCGTAAAGACTTATGTTTTCTTGTGTTTTTCTTTTTTGGTTAATGACTGCTAACAAGTATGGCTGAAAACACGTGCGGTATTATGGCCACGTGACCAGTTGCACATGAAAAACCACTTTTGCCACTATAGTGCTGTGCACATGATTTCGTATATGACCTGCACAAAAACGGGTGTTATCTGAAGACAATACGTGGCCATTACTGTTTAAATACACAATAAGGGCCCACAATGATAACTGGTCAAAATGTTAAAATTTAGGGATTGTGAAGTTTTAATGTGGTTCAGTATATGATTGACATAGCTTTTTTCTAGTATTTGTATTTCGAAAAGCCTTGTGTGGAAAGCTGGAATAAATCCATGAAACGTAAAATTTAAAAAAGTCTGGCCTTATCTACGCCTTGTTTAATCACACTGACGGGACTGTCATCAAACAGGTCATTTCTTGCATGTACATTTCTTGTCGATTATCTCAACAAGGAATGATTCAATTATTTAAATGCTACACTATTCTTCGCTTTGCAATTTCATCAATGAATATCAAGCCATAGGTGAGTGCAAGATATGTATGAGGGTTGGCCGAAAAGTTCTGAGCCTAACTATGATGGACTGTGATGTTGGTAATTATTCTTTACCACAATGCTCACCGATGTCCACACGCAACGGTGCTGGAGTGCCTGGATCACACTGGTGTAGACGGCCTCCTGTTCGGGGTGTAAAATGCTCAAAGCAAATGCTTGCCTGACAATTCTTTCTTTAAATACGAGAAGATGTGGAAATCTGGCAGCGCCAAAACAGGTGAATACGGAAGATGTTTAATGAGTGAGATCTGATTTGACTGTTGTTTAATCTGTGGCGAAACCCAAGACTCATCTATAGTTACACATCGCTCAACAGAATCAACCAGGTCTGCTTTAAAACGACGTACCTTCTGACGAGATGAACCGGGAGAGTTTCTTCTGATCAGGAGTCAGGAGCCTTATAACCCAGCGTGCTGAAACCTTTATCATCAGTTCAGTCCTCAGAATGTTCTCAACTTGCACAGGAGACATGCCTACTGTATTGGCTATGTGACGTGTGGTTAGTCGTCGATCATTGTTAATCATATCATGTATTTTATCAACATTTTCCTCCGTGGTGGCAGTTGAAGGTCTTCCTGATCTTGGATCATTTTCGATGCTCTCTCTTCCCTTCTTAAACCCACTGCCCACCTCTTAACAGTGAACCCGTGAAGACCCGGGGTAGAATAGGTCTTCAGCAACCCAAGCTTGCCTCTCTTCCCTTCTTAAACCCACTGCCCACCTCTTAACAGTGAACCCGTGAAGATTCGGGGTAGAATAGGTCATGCTTGCCGTTAAAGGCTTGCCGTTAAAGGCGACTATGCTTGTCGTAAGAGGCGACTAACGGAATCGGGTAGTCAGGCTAGCTGACTTGGTTGATGCATGTCATCGATCCAAATTGTGGTCCAGACTCGATTATTTACAGACCGCTGGAATATTGCTGAGTGCGGCGATAAACAACAAATCAAAACCAAAAATAACTCTTAACAGTGGCAAAGGAAAGAGCATCATCAAAAGTTGACATCATGTCCGCATGGATAGCTGTTGGAGATAATAGATATCTCGATAAGCACATTTTGACCATTTTAGCAACGGAGAATACCTAGTCACTTTAATGCCTGCTGAAATATGCTGCCTGGTTGTGTGTTTGGTTCACATGCAGCCTATAAACATGGACAGTATTGTACTTAATACAAGCGAACATGTGTACTGCTGAACCCCGTTAGTAAGTAATCCAAGACATACCTTTATACACTCATCAATATGTTCTATATGTTATTGCTTACATGCATGTAGTGTACACTCGTTTGTACATTGCCATATGTATGTATAGTGTACACAAAGGTATGCGTTAATGAAGTTAACGGAGTTAAATGAAACGATGAGTGAGTGAGTGAGTTATATCACGGCGTGTCAGCTTAATGTGGGAGGAAAGCCCTAAGTGATGCAGGTCTCAGACGTTTACCACTTCGGTGAAACCCACGGGCACGGGTATGGTGCTGACAAACCTAGAAACATGATCCGGGCGAACCGGGATTCGAACCCACAATCATAGGTTTCTGGCGTGCCCAAGGGACGCAACTCTGCACAGCGAATCGCGGCGCCTGAGACGACTGGGCCACCCGTGCCCCCAATGAAATGATGAAAAAGATGAAGTAATCCCA